>NC_023758.2:0-154533 GCF_000499845.2 Phaseolus vulgaris | reverse complement strand
GAAGTGAAACGACTACACCTGATTGAGGTAACAAAGATCTGCCTTAAACCAGTAGGCAAGATTGCTAGAACAGTAGCTGCACCTCACACCAAGCTTTTGGAACCAAACCAAGAACAAGCACTTTGTGATTTTTGAAATCTTTGAAGAACAAATGCTAATCCTTGAAAACACTTAACTCTCTGCTGTCAAAACTTGTTTTTGCAAATGTATAAACTGTTTGAATCGTTATTAAGCTCAGAAACAAGTTTGCATTTTATGGAAAGCCAGCTTATAACAGAATTTTGAAAAACAGTTAAAGCTGTTATAAAATGAACAGATTGAAAATAAAATAAACTGATTTATTTTCAAAAGCAGTTAGAGAATCTGTTAAGTGAGGAGACTTAGTCACCATTCTGGTGCTGAGATAAAACTGAAAAACGTTTAAGCTTGATATGGCACCAGAGGCAAAAAAGAATCTATTCATTTACAGATGAACAGATTTATTTTTCAAAACGAAAACAGAGGAAGTTTAACTATTTGAAACTCAGTCGTTTTGAAAAGAAGAAGACTTAGTCAAAATACCTGATGCACAAAATCAAATTTTTCCAAGACTTTAGCCAAGGCATCAGTGAAGAAAATGAATCTGTTTATTTAGAAAAGAACAGATTTATTTTTATGCAGTAAAACGTGTTTTTGTGTAAAACATGTGAAAAACAGTTTTAGAAAACTTATGCTTGTTCTTAACACATGGCCAGTGGTTATGAGGTGAGTTACTCAGCAAAAGCTACTCTTAGACAACCTCTAAGCACTAACTAAGACATTCTTAAAGCAAAGCACAAATACATGGAAAGTACATAAATGTCTTCATCAAACACAACATACAAGTCTTCATCAAACACAATCTTGAAGGGGCAGCAACCATCTTCAACAATCTCCCCCTGTTTGATGGAGACAAATCCCCATAGCTAACCTTATAGCATCATTGCTTTAAGTACCTGCACTGCACCAGACTTTAAACCAGAAAACAGCAATATTGCATAACATGCAGAATTTGTTTAAAGGTGCAGAATTAACTCCCTGTTTCAGCTAGCATCACCTAGCATGGTGAGCTATTTTTCTCCCCCTTTGGATTCATCAAACAGCATATAAGCATAGGGAATACAGGGGTATAAAGCAGAAATTATAACCATAATAGTTCAGAACCAGGAAACCAAATTGTTCAACATTACATAAACTTGAAAACTGATAAGGAAAGCATTAAAAACAGAAAACTACTGATCCTTGTAGTAAAGCTCTGCAAGCTGTGCCTGAACTCCTTCAATCTGATGATCAAGGTGTTGGAACCTTGCATGAGTAGCCTCAAAGTGTGCCCTTTGTTCTGCAGACATGACATCAAGACGGTACCGCACTTGCCTCTCAAACATAGACATTGGTTCTCCACGGTATTCTGGACTTTGATAGGCAACTATGGCATTTGCAGCAACTTCCTCATGTTCAGAGTGGGCAGCAGGAGAGTCATCATCCATAGGAATAGCTTCATCCTCATCTTCATGTTCTGCTTGAGTGTCCTTCTCCTTGAGAACCACCCACTTGTTTTCAATTTTGTGAAAACCCATTTTGGTGAGAGTTGAAGTATCAATCTCACTTACAGCTTTGATAGGGTCATTTCTCTCATTTGTAACATCAATACCAAAGTAATCAATTAATTTGGAAACAAGAATAGCATAGGGAAATCTGTAATCAGCCAACCTTTTTGACTTGAGCATGTGTTCGTTGACAATGAGCACCCAGTTTACCTTAATCTGGTTCATGATGCAATATAGGAGAATGAGATCCTCTTCATGTAAGACAGCATGGTTTGTCCCTCTAGGAATCAGTTGCCAAGCTATGATGTATGCAACTAGACGTGGAGTGAGGTTCAAATGCCCTGCATGAAATCTGTTTATGCTCTCTGTAGGATTCCTCATGCAACTTTTGTAATATTGCAGCTTGTTGAATTCTGAAATTCCACTGGTATTTCCTTTCCCTACTTTCAGTCCAGCATATTTTATTCCAGCCACAGAATTCCACACCTCACTTGTGATCTTCATCTTTGTCCCTTTCACATAAGAGACAACATTCTTCCCATCCAATGTGAGGTTAGTATAAAACACCTTAACCAAGTCAGGATAGACATTACCCGTTAATTCCAGCATCTTTTTCAGTTTCTGGTGCTTCAACACAGCCCTTGTTTCTACCAGTTTTTCAGATTTCAGCCAGTTGAAATCCAGCACCTTAGGTATGTTGATCTGCTTCCTGCTTGTTTCATGAATGTAGGCATTGATGCCTTCTTCATTTCCAGTGAACCATCCTTCTAACACACCTTGAGAAGTGGTTTGCTTTCCCTTGCCTTTCTGTTTTTGTCTTGAAGACGAAGCCATGGTAACCTGAATTCTTTTCTTGATTTCAAATGGTGAAAATAGAAAGAGAATGGCCAATGTGGGTAGCAAGTATTCACACAGATTTATAGCAGAATAAATGGATTGATATGGCAGTTATGAGTGGATATGCATGAAGATTTTATGCTTCTGAATTTTGTGCAGAGTATCTTTGAAAATATGCACCAAATCTTTAGGGTCACGATGCATACACTCAAATTCTTATTGAGCACCCAAACCATCAAATCGGTTACATAACCATGACCAAAACCGTCAAAGGTACAGAGGTTAATGCCCACTAACTCAGTCAAGCAGTCAAAGATCAGAATTTCTCTTCCCTAGTCATCAATGCGTATCAGTGCAGAAAATAAACACATTTAATTGCGAATAAACAGATTTAATTTTTCACTGCTAGGTACAATTGACATTTATAATACCCAATTCATTAAGCAGAAAATTAAACCTATCTTTGGCTAATGGTTTTGTGAACAAATCAGCAAGTTGTAAATCAGTACCAATGAACTTAATATCACATGTTCCATTAGATATGTGTTCCCTTAGAAAATGATGCCTTATTTCAATGTGTTTGGTTCTTGAATGCATGACAGGATTTTTGGTTAAGTTGATTGCACTTGTATTATCACACAGCAGAGGTATATGGTTAAGTAAGATACCAAAATCATTCAATTGTTGTCTAAGCCATATAGTTTGAGCATAGCAACTCCCTGCTGCAATGTATTCTGCTTCAGCAGTGGAAAGAGCTACACAAGCCTGCTTTTTGCATTGCCATGAGATCAAGCTTGATCCTATCAATTTTGCAACCTGCAAAATCTGAATCAGAATACCCAGTTAAGCTTAATGAAATGTTACCTGGATACCACAAGCCAACTTCTTTAGTTCCTTGCAAATACTTCAAAATCCTTTTGACAGCATTGTAGTGTGATTCTTTAGGAGCAGACTGAAACCTTGCACACATGCACACTGCAAACATTATATCTGGCCTGCTGGCAGTAAGATACAGCAGTGATCCTATGAGTCCTCTGTACTTGGTTTCATCAACAGAAATTCCAGCTTCATCATGATCCAAATGGCAGCTTGTTGAGAAGGGTGTGCTGATTGGTTTACACTTGTCCATTTCAAATTTCTTCAGCAAATACTTGCAATACTTGGCTTGACTCAAGAAAATGCCATCCTTGAGTTGTTTGACCTGCAAACCTAGAAAATAGTTCAACTCACCCATCATTGACATTTCAAACTCACTCTTCATGACTTTCACGAAAGCTTCACACAATTCTCCATTGTTTGATCCAAAAATGATGTCATCCACATATACTTGGACTAGAATTGAGTCATCTCCTTTCTTCTTAATGAACAAGGTCTTATCTGATGTGCCTCTTTCATAGCCTTGAGAGGTGAGAAAATCACTTAACCTCTCATACCATTGCCTAGGAGCTTGCTTGAGTCCATAGAGAGCCTTTTGGAGTTTGAACACATATTCTGGATGTTGATGGTCTTCAAAACCTGGTGGTTGTGAGACAAATACCTCTTCATTTATATAGCCATTCAGAAAGGCACTCTTCACATCCATTTGAAATAACTTGAACCCTTTGATGCATGAAAAGGCAAGCAGCAGTCTAACAGCTTCTAACCGAGCCACTGGTGCATATGTCTCATCATAGTCTATTCCTTCTTCTTGATTGTACCCTTTAGCTACAAGCCTAGCCTTGTTTCTGGTGATCACTCCATGCTCATCCATCTTGTTTCTAAATACCCATTTTGTTCCAATTACATTCATCTCAGGTATTCTAGGAACAAGAGTCCAGACCTCATTGAGAGCAAACTGATTCAGTTCCTCTTGCATAGCTAAAATCCAGTTACTGTCCTTGAGAGCTTCCTTCAAATTCTTGGGTTCAACTTGAGATACAAAAGCCATTGCTTCACAGAAATTGTTCAAGGATTTTCTAGTTGACACTCCTTTCTCAATGTTCCCAATGACATTATCAAGGGTTAAGTCTCTTGGGGTTTTCCACTCTTTTGGCAAACCTGCAGCTGCAGTAGATTCTTGTACAGTATGTGTATCAGCAGTATCAAAATGAATCGATTCATTTTGATTTAAAACAGATTTAAATTCATTACTGTCAGGTTCATCAGCAGCTTTAGATATACTATGATCAGTTTCATCAAACACAACATGCATTGATTCTTCTACTATGAGCAACCTTTTATTGAAGACTCTATATGCATGACCATTCAAAGCATAACCAATGTGCACACCTTCATCAGATTTAGCATCAAACTTACCAAGATTTTCTTTGCCATTATTCAATACAAAGCATTTACACCCAAATACTCTAAGGTGACTCACACTAGGTTTTCTGCCCTTATACAATTCATATGGGGTTTTCTTAAGAATTGGTCTTATTAAGGTCCTATTTAAGACATAACCTGCAGTATAAACAGCATCAGCCCAAAAGTACTTAGGTAGCTTAGATTCATTTAACATAGTTCTAGCAAGTTCCTCTAGTGATCTATTTTTCCTTTCAACTACACCATTTTGTTGGGGTGTCCTAGGGGCTGAAAAGGTATGAGTTATCCCATGCTTCTCACAGAACCTCTCAAACTTAGCATTTTGAAACTCTCCCCCATGATCACTTCGAATTGATTTAATGCAGCAACCATTTTCATTTTGCAGAATTTTTGCTAATCTCTTAAAAGCAGAATAAGCATCATGTTTATGTGCAAGAAATAGAGTCCATGTAAATCTCGAGTAATCATCCACAACAACTAAAGCATACAAATTTCCAGCCAAGCTAGCAACTCTAGATGGACCAAATAAGTCCATATGCAACACATCCAATGGATTTTTTGTAGAGACAATATCCTTTAACTTGAAAGAGGATTTGATTTGTTTACCTTTCACACAAGCATCACAAAGCCTGTTATCCTGAAATTTAATGTTAGGTAAACCAGAAACTAAATCTTTAGATTTCAATTTATTCAAGTGATTTGTGTGTATGTGAGCTAACCTCCTGTGCCACAACCAAGACTCATCACTTCTGGACAGCAAACACTCATTTGAAGAGTTAGTTTCCATGATATTCAACAGATAAATGTTATTCACTCTCTTACCAGTAAACAGTACCTTACTAGATGAATTACTTGAGATTGTGCAGCCATTTGACTCAAAATTCACTTTGTATCCTTTGTCACAAAGCTGACTTATGCTGAGAAGACTATGCTTAAGTCCTTCTACATACAACACATTCTCAATGGTTGTTGAATTTCCTGTTCCAACAGTTCCTCTGCCCAAAATCCTCCCTCGGTTATTATCACCATAGGTCACATGTCCTTCTGCTTTGAGCTTTAAGCTGGTGAACTTTGTAAGATCTCCAGTCATATGCTTGGAACAGCCACTGTCCAAGTACCACTGGTTTTTCTTGCTTCCAATCTGCAAAACAGAATAAAAATATACAAATGGTACCCTTTTCAGTATAGGGTCCAGCACAGATTAACACCTTCTCTTTGGTAGCCATTTAGCTAAGTTCTTAGGCACAAGATGTTTTCTAGCAATGCAAGACCTAGATGTATGACCAGATTTCATGCAGTAAAAACAGGTTACATGAGATGCCTTTTTGCCACTGTTAAAAGCTGAAAAAACTGATTTTCCTGGAACAAAAAAACTTGAAAGCTTTTTGACATTGGTTGTATTTCCAGGGGTATAACCAAGTCCATTCTTATTGAAAACAGCATTCTGTGATCCAAGGAGAGACTCAAGGTTTTCTCTTCCCTTGGTGAAATTGGAAAGGGTTTTCAGCAAATATTCCACTTGTTTTTCCAATCTTTTGCAGTTTTCACAGTTTTTAATAGAGGCATGCAAGCAAGTCAGTTCAAGGCTTACCAAATCTGTTTTGGCCTTATGCAATTCTTCCTCAAGTGTTTTTACTTTAGGTGCAAGCACATTATTTACCTTTTGCAGCTTATTGCATATTACAGCTAGCCTATTGGCTTCCTCATGTGTTTCCTTGAAGGCAGCAAGCAAATCATCATAGTTATTAGAATCAGCAGAAAAATTACTTACTGATTCAGAGCTTGACTCCTCATCCTTCATCATGAAGCACAAATTATTCTCCTCATCTTCTGTTGAAGAGCTGCTAGTTGAGGATACTTCATTTTCCTCCCATGAGATGTAGGCTCTTCTTCCTTTGTTCCTTTCAAATTTCTTGCTGGCAGATTTGTCCCTTGCTTGATTGTCTGGACAATCTGTTTTGATATGCCCTGTTTTGCCACATCCAAAGCAAGTATATTTAGAGGAATTTGAATCATTGGGTTTAGGATACCTTCTTTTCTGCTGGTTCCTATTTTTGCTTTTCTTCCTCAGGAATTTGCTGAATCTTTTTGTAAGAAGGCTGATTGTGTCATCATCTTCAGCATCTTCTTTTTCCTCCTTGATCTCATCCAATTCAGTTGCTTTCAGTGCAAGACCTTTGGGTTTTCTCTCTGTTGTTTCCTGCTCTTTAAGTCTTTTAAGCTCTAGCTCATGCTCCATCAGCTTTCCAAACAGTGCAACAGTTTCCAATTTTGACAGATCACGGCTTTCAGAGATAGCTGTCACCTTCGGTTGCCAGCTTCTGTCGAGGCACTTCAATATCTTTGTGTTGAGCTCCTCTCTGTCAAATTCTTTTCCCAAGCCAGTGAGGTGATTCACAATGTGGGTGAATCTCTTCTGCACATCAGCAATGCTCTCCTCGGGTTGCATTCTGAACAGCTCATATTCTTGGATGAGCGCATGTTTCCTTGACCTTTTCACATCTTCAGTACCTTCATGAGTCACTTCTAAGACTTCCCACATCTCCTTAGCGGACTTACATTGAGATATCCTGAAGAACTCATCCATTGTCAATGCAGAGGTTATGATGTTCTTGGCCACAAGATCATGTTGAGCCTTCCTCCTTTCGGTCTCATTCCATTCTGATCTTGGCTTTTCCACTTGTTCATCCTTGACAACCTGCATTGGCACATAAGGTCCATTGACCACAGCTTCCCAAATTAATGCATCAATGGATTCCATAAAAATTCTCATTCTAACTTTCCAAAATGCATAATTCATTCCATTAAACATAGGTGGTCTATTAACAGCAGAACCTTCAGCAAAAAGCACATTGAACTCAGACATTATTACAAACAAACTTGATTAAAATACAAGTCCTAGCTCTTGATACCAATTGTTGGGTTTAATAGTGCTAAAGTTCAAGAGGGGGGGTGAATTGACCTTTTAAAACTTTCTCGCAGAAACAGTGTTTAACACAGTTTTACAGAAAATAAATCGATTTATGTGAAAATGAACAGATTTATTTCAGCACTGTTTTTGTTTGAAACGCTTTTAATACAGCAAGGTTAATCACAAGGCTATGCAGATAGATTTTCCAGATGCACACACACAGATATCAGAATGAAAAATAGTGAAACACCAAAACAGCAAACTTCAATTTCAAGCAAGTGATTAGGGTTCAATTGATAGCATGCTAATTAATTGAGTGACCTTTGCAAACAACCTGTTCCAGTGACTTTTAACAGACTATGAGTGTTCTTCTTGATGTCAAGCAATTTTCCAGAAATTAAGAACAATGAATCACAGAACAGCAAGCTTCCACTTTCAGCAATTGTTTAAGGTTCAATTAATAGCTATGACAGTTTTTTGACCAGCCTATCACAGTCAACGTGTTCCAATGGCTTTTAGCAGATTATATATGTTCTTATCAGATTCAAACAGCTTTTTCAGAGATCAAGAACAGTATGCACAGTGCCCAGAAAGAACAGATTTATTTTCAATTGAACAGATTTATTTCTTTGCTGTTTTATCAATTATGCAGAAACGAAATTGCAGAGAGTGAGAGAGAATGAACACAATCAGTTATACTGGTTCACTCAACCTGAGCTACATCCAGTCTTCACCAACAACAGGTGGAAATCACTAAAACACAGTACAACCAAGTACAATTCCCACTGTTCTTGAAACCTACAAGAACCTAGGTACTCTTGCTGAAAAAACCTATTTCAGCACACACCCACTCTTCAAGAAACCCTATCAAGAAGAGTGTTTAATCAAACTTTTACAAGAAATGAAATTGAAACGACTACACCTGATTGAGGATACACAGATCTGCCTTAAACCAGTAGGCAAGATTGCTTAGAACAGTAGCAGCACCTCACACCAAGCTTTTGGAACCAAACCAAGAACAAGCACTTTTAGTTTTTGAAATCTTTGAAGAACAAATGCTAATCCTTTGTAAACTTTTGATTCTCTGCTGTAAAACTCGTTTTTGCAAATGTATGAACAGTTGTTAAACTCAGAAAAACAGTTTCTATTTTATAGAGAACCAACTTATAACAGATTTTAAAAAACAGTTAAAGCTGTTATAAAATGAACAGATTGAAAATAAAATGAACTGATTTATTTTCAAAAAACAGTTAGAGAATTTGTTATGTGAGGACTTAGTTAGTTATTCTGGTGCAGGGATAAAATTGAAAAACGTATAAACAGAACATGGCACCAGAGGCAAAATGAATCTATTCATTTACAGATGAACAGATTTATTTTTCAAAACGAAAACAGAGAAGCTTAACTATTTGAAACACAATCGTTTTGAATGATTTGACTTAGTCAAAAATACTTGATGCACAATATCTAATATTTATAAGATTTTAGCCAAGGCATCAGTTAAAAAATGAATTTGTTTATTTTAGAAAAAACAGATTTATTTTTATGCAGAAAATGTGCTTTTTGAAAAACATGTGAAAAGCAGTTTTATGAAACTTACGCTTGTTCTTATCCTGGTCAGTGGCTATGAGGTGAGCTACTTTGGCAAAAAGCATACTCTTAGACAACCTATAAGCACTACCTAAGATACATTTAAAGCAACATAAAATACACATGTAAAGCACCTAGGTCTTCATCAAACACATGACTTGGAGGAGCAGCAACCCTATCAAGAATCCGGGGCTCAAACCTCAGCCAAAACTCAATAGACACAGTGACGAATGCCTGGTAAAAATTTCAGACCAAAATACCCAAGGAGTAAGGCGTAGTAAGTCCCAGACCGAGAGTGAACAAAACCGGTTTTCCGAAAACAAAACGTCATGGCTTTTCTTCCCCGTATCTTCCTTTTGGGATTCGTTTATGGACGTGCCTCCTTGCCTGGGTGCAAACAACATACGAAAGTGCTTGTTTGAATTTTTTTTCAGCGCAATACGGACCCATAATGAAATTGCAGAAATTAGGCCGGAATTACACAAGTTTCGGTAGAGGATAGCCTTGGTTTTGCACAAAATTTCTGAAAAATTCTCCCGGAATAGTTTTTTTCTGAAATTCCACCCAAGAATCTGCACTGAATTTGGGAATAAATGAGACAAATTTCCGGTCAAACGGATGAGTATTCACCCACGAAAAAAATCAAACAGTTTCACACACAAACGAACCTTCCTCTCAGCCCTGGCAGTGACGAATAAAAAATTTATTGCCAATCCTGTGGAACGAATCCGGGGCTCAAACCTCAGCCAAAACTCAATAGACACAGTGACGAATGCCTGGTAAAAATTTCAGACCAAAATACCCAAGGAGTAAGGCGTAGTAAGTCCCAGACCGAGAGTGAAAAAAACCGGTTTTCCGAAAACAAAACGTCCTGCCTTTTCTTCCCCGTATCTTCCTTTTGGGATTCGTTTATGGACGTGCCTCCTTGCCTGGGTGCAAACAACATACGAAAGTGCTCGTGTGAATTTTTTTTCAACGCAATACGGACCCAGAAAGAAATTGCATAAATTAGGCCGGAATTTCACAAGTTTCGGTAGAGGATAGCCTTGGTTTTGCACAAAATTTCTGAAAAATTCTCCCGGAATAGTTTTTTCCTGAAATTCCACCCAAGAATCTCCACTGAATTTGGGACAAAACGCGACAAATTTCAGGTCAAACGGATGAGTATTCACCCACGAAAAAAATCAAACAGTTTCACACACAAACGAACCTTCCTCTCAGCCCTGGCAGTGACGAATAAAAAATTTATTGCCAATCCTGTGGGACGAATCTAGGGCTCAAACCTCAGCCAAAACTCAATAGACACAGTGACGAATGGCTGGTAAAAATTTCATACCAAAATACCCAAGGAGTAAGGCGTAGTAAGTCCCAGACCGAGTGTGAACAAAACCGATTTGCCGAAAACAAAACGTCCTGGCTTTTCTTCCCCGTATCTTCCTTTTGGGATTCGTTTATGGACGTGCCTCCTTGCCTGGGTGCACACAACATACGAAACTGCTCGTGTGAGTTTTTTTTCTGCGCAATACGGACCCAGAATGAAATTGCATAAATTAGGCCGGAATTTCACAAGTTTCGGTAGAGGATATAGCCTTGGTTTTGCACCAAATTTCTGAAAAATTCTCCCGGAATAGTTTTTTTCTAAAATTCCACCCAAGAATCTCCACTGAATTTGGGACAAAACGCGACAAATTTCAGGTCAAACGGATGAGTATTCACCCACGAAAAAAATCAAACAGTTTCACACACAAACGAACCTTCCTCTCAGCCCTGGCAGTGGCGAATAAAAAATTTATTGCCAATCCTGTGGGACGAATCTGGGGCTCAAACCTCAGCCAAAACTCAATAGACACAGTGACGAATGCCTGGTAAAAATTTCAGACCAAAATACCCAAGGAGTAAGGCGTAGTAAGTCCCAGACCAAGAGTGAACAAAACCAGTTTTCCGAAAACAAAACATCCTGGCTTTTCTTCCACGTATTTTCTTTTTTTGATTTGTTTATGGACATGCCTCCTTGCCTGGGTGCAAACAACATATGAAAGTGCTTGTGCGAATTTTTTTCAGCGCAATACGGACCCAGAATTAAATTGCAGAAATTAGGAAGGAATTTCACAAGTATCGGTAGAGGATAGCCTTGGTTTGCACAAAATTTCTGAAAAATTCTCCCAAAATAGTTTTTTCCTTAAATTCCACCCAAAAATCTCCACTGAGTTTGGGACAAAACGCGACAAATTTCAGGTCAAACGGATGAGTATTCACCCACGAAAAAAATCAAAAAGTTTCACACACAAACGAACCTTCCTTTCAACCCTGGCAGTGACGAATAAAAGATTTATTGTCAATCTTGTAGGATGAACCTTGTGCTGAAACCTCAGTCAAAACCTAATAGACACAGTGACGAATGTCCGGTAAAAATTTCAGACCAAAATACCCAAGGAGTAAGGCGTAGTAAGTCCCAGACCGAGAGTGAACAATACCGGTTTTCCGAATGTCTTGGCTTTTCTTCCATGTATCTTCTTTTTGTGATTTGTTTATGGACGTGCCTCCTTGACTGGGTGCAAACAACATACGAAAGTGCTTGTGTCAATTTTTTTCAGCGCAATACGGACCCAGAATAAAATTGCAGAAAGTAGGACGGAATTTCACAAGTTTCGGTACAGGATAGATAACCTTGGTTTGCACAAAATTTCTGAAAAATTCTCCCGGAATAGTTTTTTCCAGAAATTCCACCCAAGAATCTCAACTGAATTTGGGACAAAACGCGACAAATTTCAGGTCAAACAGATGAGTATTCACTCACGAAATAAATCAAACAGTTTCACACACAAACGAACCTTCCTTTCAGCCGTGGCATTGACGAATAAAAGATTTATTGCCACTCTTGTGGGCCGAACCTGGGGCTCAAGCCTCAGCCGAAACTCAATAGACACATTGTCGAATGTCTGGTAAAAATTTCAGACCAAAATACCCAAGGAGTAAGTCGTAGTAAGTCCCAGACCGAGAGTGAACAAAACCGGTTTTCCGAAAACAAAACGTTATGGTTTTTCTTCCCCGTATCTTCTTTTTGTGATTCGTTTATGGACGTGCCTCCTTGCTTGAGTGCAAAAAATATACGAAAGTGCTTGTGTGAATTTTTTTCAACGCAATACGGACCCATAATTAAATTGCAGAAATTAGGACGAAATTTCATAAGTTTTGGTAGAGGATAGCCTTGGTTTGAACAAAATTTCTGAAAAATTCTCCCAATATAGTTTTTTCCTGAAATTCCACCCAAGAATCTCCACTAAATTTGGGACAAAACGCGTTAAATTTTAGGTCAAACGGATGAGTATTCACCCACGAAAAAAATCAAAACAGTTTCACACACAAACGAACCTTCCTCTCAGCCCTGGCGTTGACGATTAAAAGATTTATTGTCAATCTTGTGGGCCGAACCTGGGGCTCAAGCCTCATCCAAAACTCAATTGACACAGTGTCGAATGTCTGGTAAAAATTTCATACCAAAATACCCAAGGAGTAAGGCGTAGTGAGTTCCAGACCGAGAGGGAACAAAACCGGTTTTCCGAAAACAAAACGTCCTGGCTTTTCTTCCCCGTATCTTCTTTTTGTGATTCGTTTATGGACGTGCCTCCCTGCCTAGGTGCAAACAACATACGACAGTGCTTGTGTGAATTTTTTTTCAGTGCAATACGGACCCAGAATGAAATTGCAGAAATTAGGCCGGAATTTCACAAGTTTCAATAAAGGATACCCTTGGTTTGCACAAAATTTCTGAAAAATTCTCCCGGAATAGTTTTTTTCTGAAATTTTACCCAAGAATCTCCATTGGATTTTGGACAAAACGCGACAAATTTTAGGTCAAACGGATAAGTATTCACCCACGAAAAAAATCAAACAGTTTCACACACAAACGAACCTTCCTTTCAGCCCTGGCGGTGACGAATAAAAGATTTATTGCCAATCTTGTGGGACGAACCTGGGGTTCAAACCACAACCAAAACTCAATAGACACAGTGACGAATGTCTGGTAAAAATTTCAGACCAAAATACCCAAGGAGTAAGGCGTAGTAAGTCCCAGTCCGAGAGTGAACTAAACCGGTTTTCCGAAAACAAAATGTCCTGGCTTTTCTTCCCCGTATATTCTTTTTGTGATTCGTTTATGGACGTGCCTCCTTGCCCGGGTGCAAACAACATACAAAAGTGCCTGTGTGAATTTTTTTCAGCGCAATACGGACCCAGAATGAAATTGCAGAAATTAGGCCGGAATTTCACAAGTTTCGGTAGAGGATAACCTTGGTTTGCACAAAATTTCTGAAAAATTCTCCCGTAATAGTTTTTTCCTTAAATTCCACCCAAGAATCTCCACTGAATTTGGGACAAAATGCGATAAATTTCTGGTCAAACGGATGAGTATTCACCCACGTAAAAAATCAAACAGTTTCACACACAAACGAACTTTCCTTTCAACCCTGGCACTGAAGAATAAAAGATTTATTGTCAATCTTGTGGGACGAACCAGGGGCTCAAACCTCAGCCAAAACTCAATAGTAACGGTGACAATGTCTGGTAAAAATTTCAGACCAAAATACCCAAGGAGTAAGGCGTAGTAAGTCCCAGACTGAGAGTGAACAAAACCGGATTTCCGAAAACAAAACGTCCTGGCTTTTCTTCCCCGTATCTTCTTTTTGTGATTCGTTTATGGACGTGCCTCCTTGCCTGGGTGCAAACAACATACGAAAGTGCTTGTGTGAATTTTTTTCAGCGCAATACAGACCCAGAATGAAATTGCAGAAATTAGGCCGGTTTATATACTCCTCTTCCTATCCCTTTTGCAAATTCACAACAATAATTCTCTATTTATTTTCCAAATATAATAAAGTTTCATTTATCTATTTATTTCCAAAATTCAATAACAATTTTCTTCATTTTTTAATTAATTAAATAATCAAGTTATTGTATTACATTCCGTCAAACATGATCCATATACGATTATCCAATTTTTTGTTCCTTAAAACTAATACTCTTAGAAAATTATGTATCAAATTAATTTTTAACATTACATAACTTACTACCCAATATATAAACAATAAAATTAAAAAAATAAATAAAATATGACGTGGCAGAAGTCGTGTCAAGTTAACACAACTTCAGTATGACAGGGCAGAAGTCGTGTCAAGTTGGCACGACTTCAGTATGATAAGGCAGAAGTCGTGCCTAATTGAGACGATTTGTGCATATGAAATCGTGCCGAATTGGCACGACTTGCCTAAATTTGTAATTTTTTTAAAACAGACCCCATTTTGGTAAAAAAAAAAATACCCCATCATGGTAAAAACCCCAATTTGGAAGATGACATGACATCTAACAATTCAAGTTTCACATTTCAACCTCCAAAAGATTATCTATGGTCGTCACCTGTAAGAACAACCCTCTTAATGAATTTCATTTCGGATAAAGTTACATCACATTGTTAAAATGAATCTACAAATCTATCTAAAATAAACCAGTATTTTACTGATAATTTGATAAGTAGTTATTTTTTAAAATAACAAATACTTCAAAATGATATAGATATGAAGTAGTAGAAAAACCAGAAAGAAAATTTAGCAAAATTAGAAGTTCCATACTGTTTTGGAGAAAGTTTCTTGACTGCAGAATAAAGAAATTTGTGATAATTGTTTAATCTGTTTTGCCAAGTTTGCTTGGCATTGGTTGTGATAAAGTGTAATATCTTCCCAAAAGTTGTGAAGAGTTTGCAATGTCCTCCTTAATTTCCAGAGACTGCTGTGAAGAGAAGAGTTTTGCAGAAGAAGTTCCTCATTTCTTCAAAATATCAACCGTATATGCCATAAAAATCCTATCATTGCCCTGCATAATACTCAAACAAAAAACACATTCTACCAAATCATGAAATCTATGGAGAAAATGTTTTTATATAAAATTAAAAAAAGCATAACAAATTAGGAAGTATTTTTAATTAATTAGTCAAATTACTAAAAAAATATGATTATATACAAATTTAAAAACATAAAAAATTTAAAAAATCTATTAATCAAATTATTAAAAAACAATTTAAAATGAAAATAGGTTTCTATAAAAATTTAAAAAACACAAAATTTAAACAAAAAGGAAATAGTTTAGTATGAAATGTATAAGAAAAAATAAAAGAAAAGCTGTGGAATAAGAGTATGAATTCTAAAATAAAATTAAAAAATATAGAAGAAAAAAAGTTGTATGAAGGTTCTTCCACAAATGTCATTTTATAAGCATTAAAACTGAACATGGTTAGTTTCTATGCTCTAGGCCAACAGCATGCATTCAGTGATCAACCACGCTACACCAAACTTTGGTGTCTTCTTTTTAATTCCTGTCATCTATTTATTACAGTGAAATCTTGATTTTAACCATACATAGTTACTAAGGTTAAACTAAAATATTTAAGACCTTGTTCAAATTACTCATAAACAAATCTAATGGCTTAGGAGTGATATATATATATATATATATATATATATATATATATATATATATAATAACACTAATAAATTTTCGTTTCTCTTATTTTAAATCTTTATTAGAATGAATTCAAACTTAAATTAAGTGGTTAAAGTTTTGGGGTTATATCATAATAATTAAAAACTTTATTACCCAACTCTTACATTCTCCCTCTATAAGATTGTTTATACTTACTTCTTCCCTTTTTTTGTATATACTGTGTATCAATGCGATATACATAAAGAAAACTAGTGATTTATGGTTAAGACTTAATAGGCAAAATGAATTGTTTTTGTATAAGAACAACCCAGAATTAGGTTTACCTTTCCTTCATTCATTATTTCTATTTTTCTATCAAGTTTTTGGGTTTTGTATGCTGTATTATGAGCACTCATACAGAGCTGTTAGCTATTTTCCATGGTCTCACTTTAGTATATAAATTATCCAATAATTTTTTATCTGTAATTATTACTGATATTTTTTCATGATAAGCATGAGTTTGTCTTTAGTTTGAAAAATAGATAGAGTGAATTTTTTAATATATCTCTTTTATAAGTTTAATGCGTATCCCTAATACTTTTAATATACTTAAATTGATTGATTTCTTACTTATTTATTAAGTTTACCTTCTTTGAACTTACAAATAAAAAAACTAATATGAGATAAAGATAAATTTTAAAAAAAAGGATGAAACTAAAAATCATTTATTTAAAACTACCAACATGTTAAAATAGAGATTATTTAAAGTTGTTTATAGCTTTTATTGGTAAAAACAAAGGCTTTGGTAATTACCATATTTGTGGAATGCAATGTGTAGGGTTAGAATTTATGAAACCAGGAAGCCCAAATGCATCCAATTAAGTGATTGAACTTTTTGAACATGTCATGACCACTTTTAATAATGATGCAACACTAATCTTCTATTTGACAGTGACATCCACAAATTCTATTGTTTTCTATTATTTTGTATTATTTTGTATTCCACTACTGAGTGCAAGATAACTTGAGCAGGTTCTTGAACAGCAGAGCAATATTGGTTGTTCTTTTCATGGCTACACAATTCTTCCCACCCAACAGAAAAATGAAAAAGAAAAAGGGACATGAATTGGTGTTAGATTCAGATTAAGTGTGTAACTGAATTGGTGGACACAGAACACCTTTGTTTTTCTGGTTTGTTTTTTAGTTTAGCTTCATATGTTGTTGTTTCCAAACACGTGGTGGTTCTTTAGAAGAAGGGAGACATGGACACTGTGAAGCCTGCAGGAAGGATGGTTCTTTCAAAAGATAGCAATAATGATCATGTTGTCACCCTTTCTGGAGAGTGAGGCTCGTATTCAAACTACATTGGCTTTTTTTTATAACACAAATAGCAAATTATATACACTGGTTTTAGCAAATTGCTTCAATTAAACATAAATGACACTGGTTTTAGAAAATTGTATACACTAACTAACTTTAGACTACTTACGTGAATTTTTTTTTATAATTAGTAATTAAGTTACATTGTCTTTGATGAGGTGGTATTATTTTGTTTTTATTTTTAACTTAACAACAAAATTAAAAAGAGCAGGAGGGTACTTGGAGGAGAACATGACTCATAACATATTATTATCGGACTTGTTACTGTGTTGTCGTGTTTTTCTAACTGTGGTGTAATCTTTTCGTTTGTTGGCTTGAAGCATTGTGTTATGGAGTATTCTTTGTGACATTCATTAAGTTATGATAGTGTTCTCTTTCGTGACTATGCGAAAGGTTAGCATCATAATAATTTTTATGTTGAATATATTTTAATTTATTTTTTACTTTAAGTTGATTGTAATTTTTGTAGATCAAATAATTTATGTGATTTTGTAAAACCAAGGATATGAGAAGTTAATCCGTAAGGTGTTAGATGAAATATTTGAAATACACTAATTGAAAATGTAAGTTGAAACATTTTACAAATTATGAACAAATTTGAATTTTGAACGCGGAAGTCTATCGGATTGTGGAGAGATTTGTATAATGAGGCATCATCTCTTCTTCTTTGTTGCAAATTATTTTTTCAGAAGTCCCTTTTACATAAACTTGAAACATGTCTATCTACACAAAGCATTCTTCAAGACGTTACAATAGATGGTAAACACCAACTAAAAATTGATTATGGTGTTAGAAAGATTTTTTCCAAAAACTTAAATTATGTTCTTTATATTAAAATGTTATTATTTGTGAATTCAACCTTTGTGGGATTTCCAATTGATCCTTGATAAATTTTAGCCACTAATAAAGATGTTTGAATTCCTTCAATCTCAACTTTTGCTTGTGCTTAAAGCTCATGCATGTGTGAAACAACATCTCTAATTATAGGGCCTTATCCATCTTCCTAGGAAGATGAATATTAGTTGTGTCCATGTTTGACACCAAATGAGAGATATAACATTTGCCACTTGCCATGGAAAAATAAATAAGAATATCATGATTATTTTTAATAGTTCCAATCGTTTTTAAAATTATGATATAGAGTTTCATTTGTGTAGAAAATTATATTGTATTCTTGATGAAGAAATTAATTGTGACCATGTGTGATTTTTGCTAAATGATTCTTGAGAAGAGTGAAATGTCCATGACAAATAAAATGAGAACAAACACAACATTAGTAGAGTACATAAACAAATTGATTTGCAACATGTTCTCAATTTCATGATACTAGTATCATAGTAATAATTTAATGAATTATCATTAATATATAAAGATAATGTGAGTAGCGCACAAGTATTATATTAGATAAGTTCAAGAATTGTTAACTGCATATTTACTTGTCACAAATTCCATTTTCATACCTTGGTTAATATATACAATACTGGTATAGTAAATACAACACTAGTATATTTTCCTGTTTTATTTTCTTAATTTGCTAAGTGATGTTGTCATGCATGAAGACATGTCATAAATGTTGTAAATAATTAAAAATTTGTATGGCTTCTTCATTGGTTTAGTATTGCATTATTCTAATATTAACTAGTCATGAACTAAAGTAAAGGATATGCATATTTTTCATATTATCTCTACAAGTTATTCAATGGTTGAATTCTCATTCTACTTATTTTGTTATCTTATTTACAAGTTATTACAAAACTCCTATACCTATTGAATTAAAAAAAAAACATTTAAAAAGATCTAAAATGATATCCATCATTATGCATATTTGTGAAATTATGTTAGAATTTATTAGTGTTTTTAAGCTATTGTAGAATTTATAAAAAAAATATTTGAAATGTCACTCATTTATCTAATCAATGCTATTGTGGTCATTCTTTAAAACTAAATGTATCTAATCAACGGGTGGCATGTGGGTGCTGATAGAAGTAGACAATAAAGAATATGATTAATATGTGTTTTGCAAAGGTAACATAATAAGGGATAAATCAATTGGTGGATACTAAGTTATAAATGACTAAAAAAAAAGTGTATTGATAAAAAATAATTATACTTATTTAATTATTACAAGAAAATCATTAAATAGAAATTAATTTTGTATACAAAAATAATTAGTTATTATTTGATTAAATTAAAGACCATTTTATAAACTAAAAAAATTATTGGTATCTGTGTCGTCCGGAGAAGATGACGTGATTTGTCAAATAACCGACCTGATAATCAACGGAGGGATTAATCAATTTAGAATGATGACTTGACAGTCCAGGCTAAGTTGTCTCGTCTAGTTGGACCATAAGGGGCAGCCAAAATGTCATCTAGATATAAGATTTACCGAACAGCTAGAGGGAAAAACCTATAAAGGGAAGAGGAGAAAGAGATTGGGGTCGGATTTGGAAGGAGAGAAAGAGAAATTAGAGGACAGAAGTCAAGAGAGAGAGAGAGTGAATTAGTGTTTGGCTAGGTTTCCCGATTTGTAACCTGGTCAGAACATTTTGGCACCCACCGTGAGATTATGGAGACGATGCTAGCATTATAGCATGATAATGAAGAAGTAAAACGACAAGCTCGAGAATTCCATGAAGAACGAAACCGCCTACAAGAAGAAGCTCAAACCAATAGGGAAGCATCTCGAGCCAATCAAGACAGATTGCAAGATGAAGTAGACCAATCTAAGAAGGTAATGGAGGATACTGTCTGAATGAATGAAGAATTGTGAAAAAAAAACGAAGAACTACAGAGGATTGTACACAGGTAGGTGTGAAGAAACCTCTGAGCATGCTCTCTCGATATCTCTGCACGGGATAATCCTAGACCTTTCTCACAAGCCATCATGGAAGAGCCTGTCCCACCCCATTTTATCATTCCAAGGATAACGCCATTCTTAGGAGCAGAAGACCTTGAAGGACATTTGAAAGCCTTTCGAGCCTAAATGATTATCTCGAGGGGGATCCAACGCGATATTTTGCAAGATGTTGCAGAACACTCACAGGAATGGCTCTTCAGTGGTTCAGTGGAGTCTCGAACGGTAACATCACATCATTCCAGGAGTTCTCCAACATGTTCAAAGAGAAATTCTCGGCCAATAAGGTCGAACCTCCTTGTCTGGCCAATCTATTTGATGTACGACAAAGAGAGGGGGAGTCCTGTAAGGACTACCTCAACCGTTTTTGTGGGGTTTCAGTGCAACCACAGATTTTGAACAAGAGAGAATGAGAGAAAGAGAAATCAGATAGAAGTCAAAAGAGAGAGAGAGAGTGAATCAGTGTTTGGCTATGTTTCCCAATTTGTAACCTGGTCAGAACAATATTTAACATAGTTTCTATTATTAATAAAAAAATTATAAAATAGGTTTTAAATTGGTATCTAACCATTAGTTACAAAGATTTTAGCTACTTACTAATTTATATTCTAAATTAGTCTCTATTAGTCTTTTAGAGACTAATTTAAAATATAAAATATTAGTAGCTAAAACCTTGGTAGCTAATTTAGATATCAATTTAAAAATAATTTTATAAATTTTTATTAATAATAAAAATCACTTTAGATACCAATAATTTTTTAGTTTCTAAAATAATATCTAATTTGATCAATATAGTGACTAATTATTTTTTTTTACAAAAATTGATTATTATTTAATAAATTTTTTTATTCAATTAACTATTTTAACTTGTTTAACCAATATTTTTTTTCTATATATACAATTATAATAACAATTGATTTGGGTTAAATTCATTTTTCATTCCTAAACTATTATGATGAATTATTTGTATTTCTTTATTGATGTTACAATAAATTTCAAATTTATCCACCAATAATTATTACATGCATTTAAATCCGTAAATAAATTTAACATTATATCTAAATATTTTTTACAATTTCTTTTTAATCAATAAATTTAACATTACATACAAAATATTATCCATAAATTTATATATATTATTTGATAAATTAACCATTATATAAGAATATCATCCACAACTACAAATTCATAAAAAAAAATTAACATTACCTACAACCCACAAATTAATATATTAAAAATAATAACATCGATAATAATAATAATAATATTAATATTGTTATATATATTATTTTACATATAAATATTATCTATCGAAAAGAAATTATAGCAGAGTCGTGCAGACCACCTTAATGTATGTATGCGTATAATATATGATCCATATGGATCTTAAATTAATAAATAACATTTATTTACAATAATATAAAAACCAAAGGTTATATATGGTGTATATGCATGATGCATCAGCTCTCTATTTAATATTATTTTTACTCTTATATTTGCATAAAGTGTGCAGAGATGGAGGGGTTGGATTAAGAAGCACCAACTCCATTTATATATATAATATACTATGCAGAAGCAACTATGTTAAGAATAGATAATGAAAATTATTTATGTCATTCCTTTCTCTAGTTGCCCTTATAAAATTAATAAAAGTAAATTAGACTCTACCCTAGTCTAAATTTCTAAATTTCTTGCTACTTAAGTTATTATTAAGGTCCAGTGATTTTAAATTATTTTCTAAATTTGATTTTTTATATTTTTATTTACTTTTAATTATATCTTTTATTATTAAAAAAATTAACCACATAAACATAACTAGTCATAAATTCAGTATTTCTCATTTCTCCTTGTTAATATTCTAACTACAACTATACCAAATAACTTTTTTTATTATTGGGATTAGATAGAAACATCAATCAAAAAGAAATATAGGTTTAATGAACAAATTAAAAAAATAAAAAACCGAATTAAAATTGTGTAATAGTTCAATAATATTTAAAGTAAATTAACTTTTCTTTTATTAAATATGTATGAAAGAGATGAAGTCCTCGCTTTACAACAAATCATGTAGACAATGGGGTTCTTCAACAAGCCAATAAGCAGTATTGTCGGGAACAAGAACGTTTATGGGAAGAAGTCTGAGTTGAACAAGAACGGCTACGGGAAGAGGTCCGAGCCGAACAAGTACGCCTGCGAGAAGAAATCCGAGTCAACCAAGAACGTCTCATGGGAGAGGTAGAGGCTTCCCGAAAAACAATGGAAGAAACTGCTCGGGTAAACAAGGAACTATAGAAGACAAATGAAGAGTTGTGCATGACCATGCATAGACATGAACGACACAACGTTCTGGCACACTCCCCGGATATGTCCTCCAGAGGTAACCCCCAACCCTTTTCACAACAAATAATGGAAGAGTCGATCCCACCTCACTTCATCACACCAAAAATCACCCCTTTTCTGGTGTGGAAGATCCAGAGAGTCATCTAAAGACATTCAGAGCTCAAATGATCATCTTGAGTGGGTCGAACATCGTCCGGTGCAAAATGGTCATCGGGATGTTCACGGGAACAACCCTTCAATGGTCAGCAAAGTCTCGGATGGACACATAATGTCTTTCCAACATTTCTCTAGAATCTTCAAGGAGCAATTCTCAGCTAACAAAGTTGATCCACCTCGGCTACCCAATCTCTTTTACATCAGACAAAGGGAAGGCGAATCCCTAAAAGATTACCTAAATCATTTTTGTGCCATTTCGGTCAGACTTCAGACACCCTCTGTGCCAACGTCTTTTCGTGACAGAATCAAGTAAACCTCTTTGTCTCGCCCTGCTTTGCTCGAGGCTGTAGGGTTGTGTATCGTTCGGTCGTGATCAGGTTAGGACCCGATCACTTAAAACATATATCTTAGGCCCACTCAACTCAGGCCCAACAGACAGAGCTCGACCCAAGTGAAAATAGACTCAATGACCCTTAAGAAGGTTGGCTTTGATAGATATTAAAATACATTAAGCGTTTTAAAAACAACAAGAAATAGAAAAACAATTGAAAAAATTATTTATCATCAGCTTTAGCAAATAAAAGCAGACAAAGATGATACTTTGTGGATCTACACCCCTCAAATAAGGGGAAATATATTAAGGTTGTTAACTATTTCTAAAGGAGAATCTAGAGTGTTATGAAAGGGTCTTAAGACCCCAAACAAAGATAAGCATTATTTTATACAATACACAATTCACTCATATTTTTAATATTGTCATTGACTTGATCGTCGGAATCTTATCAACAAGAGGAGCTCTTCTCATTATGATTTTCAAGTATCTCAAAACATCAATCTTAAAAGATTGACCCGAAATCTACCTCCAAAATCCAATCCAAATTTATTGGCGAGAAGACTAACCATCAATGTTTTGTCTCTCACAGGAAAATACTCCCATCATTTTTTACATCAATCTTACGTAACTCTTGTGAATTAAAGCGAGAGAAAGACTAGATGAAGTGAAAGAGAAAAGGTATAAAAAAATCAATAAAAAAGAGTACTCTCTCTTTCACTATATTAATAATGTCACTGTATAAAATATTAATAAACATCATGAGACTAGATGATGAATTCTACTACAAAACCTATGTGTATGGTTAAGATTTTTTTTTTTCTCATATATCTTCAAGAAGATTTGATTTGGCCAACCGCGTCCAAAGTTGAATCCAGTTACAACTTATGCTTTTACTAAAATAAATAAGGAATCACTTCTGAGTGGACTGGGTGCGTTACAACCAACATAGCAGCTAGATATTTAAGTCACTTCATTCCAACCAATAGTCTTATGCTTGCAAA
The DNA here is from genome assembly GCF_000499845.2 of Phaseolus vulgaris. Taxonomy (NCBI): domain Eukaryota; kingdom Viridiplantae; phylum Streptophyta; class Magnoliopsida; order Fabales; family Fabaceae; genus Phaseolus; species Phaseolus vulgaris. Next base: position 130,790 of record NC_023758.2, on the reverse strand, counting down.
ACTGTGTTTTTACGATCATCCATTTGCAGATTACACAAGTTATAAAAGTTCTATTTGATAGTATACTAAGAAGTTACTTTAAATTTATTTCATCTTTACAAACATCAAATGCTTATCATTTGATACCAATATCTATACAAACATCAAATACTTATCATTTGATCAGAAACTAGCACATAATAAAGTAAAGTATGAACTCTAAATATGATAGACTATAAATGATTTTGTTATCATAATATTAATAAGTAAATTTTAAGTATAACTCAATCTTATAAAATTGGTTTCGAAAGAGAGGTTTGCATATACGTATATACTATGAAAAATCTCTTTTTTTACTGGAATCGATGTGTGATCTCCAACCCAACACAGATAACTTAAGATTACATATTCCTCTTTCTTGTTTGTCCTTTGAATCTATCAGCATTACCAAAATGAAACATGAAGAAAGAAAATTTTGGGGATGAGGTAGGTAGATGGAAGAGTATCTACCAATATCTTATTTTTCATTATTTTGTTTGGTTAAAAGCCCTATGAGGACTCCGAACCTTGAGTTAAGCTGCAAGTGCAGAGATCATCCGAAAAACTGTTAGGAAAAGAACAAAGTTAGGCATTCTCCATTGTAATAAGAAATTGACTGTAATATATGATATGATGAGCCTGGCCCGTGAGGGGTCAACAAGAGGGTCTACATGACACGTCATTATTCCAATCCTCTTGCATATTCATAGTCCCCAGTTAAAGAAAAAAAAAATGCCAACCACCTAGCCCTCGGACCAGTACTATATATACAACTCTACATGTTTGCTTTCTATTCCATAAAGCCTTCTCTTGTTCACAGTTATTCCTGATTCACTTGTATGCTATATTTTCTAGCATTGATCAGTCCTAAAATTTGTTGCATTCCTCTCTTCCTTTTGTTTTAACATGGAACTTAATTTTAAGCACCAACTTGGCCTGCTCTGTGTCACACTGCTCTTACCTGCCCTGTGTACCTCTCAGGACTCCTTTACTTGCTCAAGAGCAACCTATTATGGTAGCGCAGATTGTTATGGAAATCCAAGTATGAACCTTCTTTTCCATCTATTCTTGCACTTGTACATGTATGGTGTATACCAAGCACATTTTTATATTGTCTGTGTATATATAATGGACAAAACTTGCATAACTGATATATAGATGTTATTTCCAATAGTAAATAGCTTCTGTTAAATAAGTGTCACAAATTTTAGATAACTAAACAGTATGATTTTATTTACATACTATTTAAGTATATTTGCCATGTATATAGTGTATAAAAAGTACAAGTTCATTCATTTTTATAAGAATTGCTATAAAAACCATGTTCTTTATTTAGATAACCGAGTAAAAAAAATTACTGAGAAATTGAACTTATTTAAAGTGCATTGGGATTAGGATGTGACATCTTTTTTTCTTTTTACACATTGTTCCGGATATATTCAAACTGCAATGACTTTATTTCTGAAATAGGGAAAATTTGTTTGAAGAATTTAGTTGTGGACATGCATGCTCCTCCTTTAGGAAAAAGGGCAAAGAGTGGACAATAAAATGTTCAAGTGAGACACTATACTACTTTTGAACACACATGATCTGACTGGTGAATTAATGATGTTTTAGGGGGAGCTTGTGGCTTTGGCGAATATGGAAAAACAGTAAACGATGGCAGTGTCGCAGGCGTGTCTTGGCTATGGAAGAATGGATCTGGTTGTGGGGCATGTTATCAGGTTACTGCACTCAATAAATCACTATTATGTAGCCTTTTTCATTTAAAAATATTAGCACTTCAAAACATGCTTCTTTCAAGTAAAATATTCAGTTTAAAAGAAAAAAAGTAGATTAAGAATTACTTAACTGGATCCTTCAAATCATACATATGATAATATCTTTCCTTTTTATCATCATAATAATCAATAAAATGGTCAGTGAAAGAAGACTACTTCATGATTGAAACAGTATAAAAGAAAAAGTTTGCCAATCTCCAGAAGAAGTTGCTTCCTTTATTTGTGATATAAAAAAAAGGGTGATGAATAATCAGGTTAGGTGCAAAATACCACAATTCTGCGATGAGAATGGAGCATACGTGGTGGTGACAGATTATGGTGAGGGTGACAGAACAGACTTTATAATGAGTCCACGTGGCTACTCAAAATTGGGGAGAAACACTTATGCATCTGCTGAGCTATTCAAATACGGTGTAGTGGATGTAGAATACAGAAGGGTCCCCTGTAGATACGGTGGCTATAACCTCTTGGTCAAGGTCCATGAACACAGCAGAAACCCTCACTACTTGGCCATTCTCATTCTCTATATTGGTGGAACTCACGACATCACTGCTGTTGAGTTGTGGCAGGTATAAGCAAATACTAAACTTTTTTATACTACCACCCAACCATATTACCTTATGGAGAGTAAATATGTTGATTTTATAATACTTATCTCAACCAAACATTATTTCTTATAGACTAACCATTTACAATGATGGTGTATGCCTGTTAAATTATGGTTTAAAAGCACAACAATTGTACCATAAACTTTTCCATACACAACAACAACTCGTACTATGATAGATGTTTGTGTTCAATAACTTTTTTGAAACTGAATTGGGTTTGCTGAAATGTTAATGGAGTAGGAAGAGTGCCAAGAATGGAGGCGAATGCGCAGGGCATTTGGTACTGTGTTTGATGCCGAGAATCCGCCAAGGGGTGACATCAAGTTGAGGTTCCAATTGAGTGGTAATGCAGAGCAGTATTGGGTGCAATCCAAGAATGTTATCTCTGGCAATTGGGAGGGTGGAGCTGTTTATGACTCAGAAATTCAACTTGGTTAAAAGGAAAAGACAGTTTCTGATGATTTCACGAATGTAGATGGTGACTAGATTACTAGTGTTTTGTTGTTAATGGTTTGTGTAATTCTTAGAATGTTCCTTTGTGGTGACTGGATCTAGTGCTCTTTCTGTTGGGGACCAAAACTGTGGGAATGCATAATATGAATAAATAAAAACTGCTGCTCTGCTAATGTTAATAAGAAATCCTTCAACAATGTTATGGTTGAAATTATATTCATAGGTCATGCGCACTGGCAAATGAATAATCCTCGAGACAAACATGCATCATTATTAATTATCCTCTAAACAAAAACGTAATGGTATTGCTAACATAATAATATAGTTAGAGTACCCAGCACAAACAATTCCAACCAAAAAAATAAAGCAGAAAAACTAAAGGATCGATTAAATTGAGAAATTTTTGGAGGAACCACTAAAGAATCGCACAAGGTGATATCTAAACAATACTTATAGAAGAAAATAAAAAAATTTAAAAAAATAGAACAAACATTTTCACAAATTAAAAACAATTTCCACTTCTCCATTTTTACAGAGGTTGGATGAGATTTGCTATAAAAGTTAGTTGTAATTTAATTTATAAAAACAACTTTATTTTATTTTATTTTTAATTATCTTCTAATGTAAATACTTGTTTATTCAAACCGAGTCTGGATAGAGGTATGAACATCAACAACAGTAGTTGCTCAAATTGAAGTTGGAGTTTGTTTGATATCAATGAAGCTTTTGCACTAGTTCTAAAAAAAACACGATTTCATTAATCAAGCTTGTTCGCCATCAATACATCCTGCCAGTACATTCAGCAGAACCACAGTAACAATACTTCCTTTTTATATTGCCATCAGAATCAAAGACTTGATCTATTTCGTAATTGTAATCGTAAGTCAGCTCTTGCAAAGGAGGAATGTTATCAGCAGCAAAGAACATTATGTGAGGCATTCTGGTGTCATGATGATCAGAAAGGACGTTCTGAGCAATTATATTAGGGGAGCAACTATGGTTAATGAATCTCCCTACGTTGCCAAACTCAGCAGCATCAATAGTAAAACCACCATCCTTCACAACATCGCATGAACTTGTCTGTGCATCCGGCATGAGAGTCGAAAGACCATCCCAGAGAGCACTGTTGCTGTAGTTATTTCCAATATCAAAAAGATACTCATCATTACCTGCCCTTAGTTCAGCTTCCTTTTCTTCAAGAAGCTCCCCTATATATTCACAGATAAAACTTCCTGAAGGGATTGAACTAAGGGATCTCACACCCCATCCCCTTGTATTGGTTTTAAATATTTCAAGCTGAAACTTTATGCCAAGTTGGCTGACTCTATTATGGCACGTAGAAGGACACTTGCATGTAGGTCCACACTCATAGACTAGAGGCTTTGCTTGTACAATAGCTTCATTGTGATTGAATGGAATCTCTCCCCCGTTTTTCACTACACACGAACATTTCTCCGAATCTGAGCATCCATTAATACAATCACATCCTTCGGCAAGAACGAGATTGAATTTGGAGTATATCATGCTAGTTATGTAATTAAACGGAGGAGGTTTTTCATCATCTATGGTGTTCACAGCACATATCGGAATTCGTTCTTTTCCAAAAGAAATATCAGCAACACATATACCTTCTCTAGTTTTGAACTTCTTAGATTTCTTCACTTCTCTAAAAGGAAGCTCTGGTTGACCAGCTTCTCTTCGCAGTCGAAACTTAAAAATTTTCTTCCCATGTGGTCCGTGTTCATCCCAACCTGACTCAACTATGTACAGTCCATCATAAACATAAGTCCTACACTTTCCATCCATTGACTCAGAGCCACGAATTACTCTAACAGGATTCTTTTCAACACTACTGTTCATCAAAGCAAGATTGCCCCGCTCAAGCTTCTGATCTTCAGGGTTTTTATCATTGTTCATCACATTTCCGCCCTGCCCTGTATATGTCAACACATCCGAATTATCCAACTCATCAGCATAGGCCCCTGATGCAACAATACTGGTTGCAAGGATCATACCATTGTGTCTCACATAATCTATCCCACCTTGAATTGGACGGTGAAGGCCAACTATATTAAGCTCCACTCTATATTGAAATTCATCACCAACTTCAACACCAGGAACACAGCCTAGTATTTGCTTGCCTATGTTGACATATTTCCCATTCTCCTTAAGGATCCTTGAAGCTACTAAATCAACTCTCTTACTATTGGCTCGCTCATTTAACTTTGATTCTACTTCCTGTAAAAGCTTTCTACAAATAACTTGAAACAACCGTAATGTTTCCCTCACTTTTTTTCGGGTCACATTTGGGTCATTCTCATCACCAGTGAAATTAGAATGAGAAGAGGGAGTAATGTTTACATCGAACTCATTTGATCTCAGGACAATTTGAAGAGTGTTATCACATTCATTAGGCTGCTCAAGATAATTATCCTTTTCCCAAAGTACTAATTCACCCATACCTTCGGAAGCAGCATTTCCCTTTTTCTTTTTCAAAGGCTTCTTCTCAGAATCATTCAAGGCACCTGTAATCTTGATATCTGTTTTAGACCTATCAGGCAATGCAAAAGAATCCCCTTTCTTTCTCTTGCCTTTACTATTACCAACAACCAACTTAGATTTGGAGGAACCTTTATCAGATCTCCACGGACATTCTGAATCAGCCATCAAACCTAGTATTACTTTCCTCTGTGATGAGACCTGCAATCTATTAAAATTCCCTTTCAACTTATGGTTAGAACGAGATATACTCAAAGGCTTTGTCTCGACCCTATTATTCTCTTTTACCACCGCCTTAGAATTTAATTTGATCTGATGATGATTACTTGTTGCAGGGGGAGTAGCATACCTTTCTCTCTCATTTTCTGGTGACTTTTTCATCTCAGACGATAGTTCACATGCCTGGAGCTTTTTCAATCTCTCTGCAGCATTTCTTTCAGAATCAGGTTGATCGATGTCAACAACCTTTCTATTGCAATTATATTCATCCTGAATGTTACTTTTACCTTCTTTTACATCAGTAGCTGTTACTTTTTTCAATGAATTGTCATCTACAGCCAGGTTCCGTTGACCATCTGTCTTGTTATCCAAAGAAGAGGTCCCCTCTAGACACACATGCTTGTCCTTACCGACACGTGGAGCATTACGTCCACATAAAGGAGGAAAGTCTCTAACAGCTGAAACTTTTCTTTGTGGAAGATACCTTCTAGTTATAGGTTCCACCATACATGCACTGGGAGCAGATATATTGGCATTGGATAATAAGTGTTTCGAATCCCCGGGCACAGCAATCTCACCCGCTGGAGAAGATGACTTCAACTCATAAGAGGAGTCACATTTTCCAGTGTTTGATGTTCTTGCAAACTCTGTATTCAAAGTTTCCGGGTCCAAAGAAGGCACTTTTGCAGGTTTATCTTCTGCAGTAGGGCTGTCCACTTGACGACACGAGACCACAAGGTTTTCCTTATTCAAACCACAGTCAGTTGTTCGCTCAACAATAGTCACTTTTGTAAGTTCATCTTCTGCAATAGACCCATTCACTTGATGTGATGAGACCTCAGAGTTTTCCAGATTCAAACTGCAGTCCTTTGTTTGGCCAAGCTTCACTTTTGCAGGGTTATCTTCCGGAGTAGACCCATCCACTTGATGAGATGAGACCACAGGGTTTTCCTGATTCAAACCAAGAGTCACTTTTGCAGCTTCGCCTTCGGCAATATGTCCATCCACTCTATGAGATGAATCTACAGGGCTTTCCTGGTTCAAACCACAATCAGAGGTTTGGCTAATAGTCATCATTCCTGGTTTATCTTCAGCAGTATATCCACGATCAGCAGTTTGGCTAAGAGTCCCTATTTCCAGTCTGTCTTCAGCAGTAGATCCATCCACATGATAGGATGAGACCATGGGGTTGTCCTTATTCAAACCACTGTCAACTGTTACGCCAAGAGTCTCCGTATAAAGCAAATTGTTTGGCTCAGAATGCCAACCATCATTTTCACAGGTTTTCACACCTGCTAAATGTTCACCGTTCTTAACCTCAACAATTGTACCATTAACAGAACCACAATCTGCAATATTTATATTTGATACTTCCTCAATCCTTGAAGCAGATGGTCCACATCCATCAGGGAAATCACGAATGGCGGAAACTTTACGCCGCTTATACACCGGCCTAAGAAGGAAAGTGTGCCCATCCTCCATCAATGAGTCATATCTTTCTTCTTTACAATGACCATTATTTTCTGGTGTTGTCATTTCTCTCGAGGACTCTGGATTGAGCACAATCTTCAAACTCCCATTCTCTCAACAAGAGATAGAAAAAATCATGTGCACTGTCGAAAAGTCTTTAAATAAGAAAAAAGAAAGCAATGAATATTTCCATATAGATTAACAACTTAATCATAACTTCCATAGAAAGAATTAAAGTGTAAAATGATCTTTTAAGAAAACACTAAAGAAGTTGCTTTAGGAAGAAGCATGGACACATCTATAGATAAGTCTATGGAGAAGTCAAATACTTGTTGGACACAACACAACATGCCTTCATGATGTGTTGGACACTTCTCAACAATGTCGCAAATAAAAAAATAACATGAACTCTCGGTTGTAAACCAGTAAAAAGAGTGAACCAACACTTTTTCTTGACTACACACTCCCCAGACACTCCTATCATCAAAATGTAAAACAAAACAACAGACAGAGAGAGACAGAGAGAGAGAGAGAGGGAGAGAGTAGGGTTATGAGACCAGGTGGAACAGAGGCAAAAGTGGGAAATAATGACCAGAAAAAATCGGTTATGCCCTAATTGACATGTTTCTGCAGAAAGGAGGAAAAGAAAAAATAACTAACTCCAAGTTGCACAATTTTGTGTGGGCAAAAAAAAATTAAGGCACGAAATAGTGACAAGAGGAGATGGTGGTGAATTTCTTCTTCTTTCTTTGAACCTTCTCTGTAGATAATATGGCTATCTCATCATATGGATAGCTATATTTTCCATTGCATTCCATTAATAACACAATACCCTGCCAAGGTGCTATTGATATTCACACCTCAGTTGAGCAAAAAAGGCCCTCCAAACCGGAGATGACCACACCTCGATCCTTTAGAGGACCATCGATTACCCACAATAAAGACCATGAGCAACCCTCATACTTTCACAAAACACCCCTCTCTCCCAAAGTCATGTCCATGTCAAATACCCTCATGCACATAACCTATTCATTCAAAACAAATGGCGTAAAATTGCGGTTGAACATTACTCAACACTGCAATGTACTTCCAATTCCCGGGCTACATTTTTCCCCCTCCAAAGATAAACAGTATATGCAAAGTAGATGAATGGTATGATGTAAGACGATGGTACCTTGGACAAAATCCCTGGCAGAGGAGGAGAACCGACAATCAGAAAGCAGCAGCTCCCAATTCTGATAACGTCCTGAAACAGTAAAATTGAAATCGAAAGAAGAACAAAGAGAACAAAATCGAAAATAAAAGGTTGTGAAAAATGAAGTGGTTACATAGAGGAACCCTTGAAACAGACAATGGCAAATAGAGGATTAGGAATGCAAGAGTCTCATAACCTATTCAGATTAATTTGTATATGACATATTTATATTGGTGGTGTTTCCTAAGGTCTGTTTTTTTTATTTATTTTTAAAAGGTTTTAAATATTTAATAATTTCTGATTTCTTTTAAGAAGGATGAAATTATACTGGTACATTTATTTCTTAACTGATATGCCATGAAAATTTTCATATAAAAAAATCTTATAGTAATATTTTATTTTGATATTACTCTAAATTTATAATTAATAACAATATTAAAGATATTTTTTAAATTATATATTACGATAATTTTAATATAGTATTAATAATTTTATATATATATATAACTTATGTATTAATCAAGGGTAAGTTTTAAAAAAATCATCATTAAATTGAAAGTCATTGAATAGTGTGATAATTATAAAAAGATATACATGGATCTGTTATGATTTTATTCATCATTCTTAATATTTGTTTTCATTTTTAATAAAAAAAATTAAGATGTTATTTAAATTATTTTACTTCACTTTTTATAACAATGTTTAAATAAATTTAGGAATGAAAGGTATAATAAAGATTTTATTTTTAATAAAAATATATATATATATATATATATATATATTAAAGACGAAAAAAGAGTAAAAGTTTTATCATATTTTTTAAATATATTTTAAATTTTTTTAAATACTTATTCAACTTTTTTTTGGGATTTGAAACAATTAATTTTAATGTTTTTAAAATAATTAATTTTAACTTAATGATGATTTTAACGGGGTGTTTTATATTTGAAATATTTTTTATGGTACATGTATGGGCAGAGTGCTTAGTGCAAGCGTTTATGTATGGCCAACTAGATTGTGTGAGTTATGCCTAGCTTGGCCTGAATCGGGCGCGAGTCCAAAAGTTCGTTACAAGGTCAATCTAGTTTTTTTTAAGTAAGTTTACATGAAAAAAGATAATAAATTAAATAAAAGAATAATTGAATTAGTTATAGTATATTATTAAATGCAAGTAAAAGTCGTTAAGAATGTTGGTATCCAAAAGTAACAGAAACACAATAAAATAAATTATTGTTGTTGAAGATTATATTCTGGATGTTGAGATTATATTCCCATTGATGAAAATTGTTGAAGGAATGTCTATAAAAGGTGTTTGGGACCCTGAGTACTTTAGACTGAAACAATTTTTAGTTTGAATGTTCTCACTGACTTGATCGTCGGAGTGTGATCAACAAGTAAAGTCCCCCTCTGGAGCAGTATCTCAGAGCACCAATTGGAGACAGGTCAGAAGTGGAGTTCGCCCATTCAATCCAATCGAGGTCAACCGGCGAGAATATTTGGCCCCCACTGTGGGGCTCGAGAACGCTCCCCAAATTTGTCATCAAAGGACGACCCTAGGTCGTTCTCTCAACAAATCATGGATGAGTCCATGCCACCCCCATTACATAACACCCAAGATCGCCTTCTTCACTGATGTAGAAGATCTTGAGAATCATTCAAAGGCGTTCAGAGCTCAAATGATCCTCTACGGGGGGGTCTGATGCAATTCGATGTAAGATGTTCATGAGTACATTCAAAAGGACGGTCATATCACCTCCTCCCCCGGATCTCTAGAATGTTTAAAGAGCATTTTTCGGCAAATAAAGATAAAGTTTCTTAGAGTGTTACACAATTGTGATAGAGTTTTACAATGTGTGTTTTGGCTTTTGTAGAGTTCAAAAGTTGTTATTGAATAGTCTTTTGTAAATAGATATTTGTGATTTAGTGAAATCTAGCTTAGTGTTAGATGGAATTGGATGTAGCTTAGTTTTGAGTGAACCAATATAAATCTTTGTGTTCTCTAAGTTTTCCTCTCGACTGCATTAATATCATGCATAAATATAAAAAAAATCTGTTATTTTAAAATTCAATCGATTGTTTGCTTATTGAAGACTGAAATATATTTTGTCTTAATTGAAATTAGAATTTTAATTTGTTATCTTGATATTCAATTTGTTAAATTTTTGTTTCTTGCTTGAACCAGAAGTGGTATATCTAAAATGTCACCTGAATATTTTATTATTAAAATAAATGAGTATATAAAATGAAAAATCAGTTATTCAAGTTTCACTTTAAAAGAATCATCATCTCTCTAGAATTTCTCTTTTTCTTTTCGTTGCCTTCTCTCTAACTTTATGAACTCATCTTTCATGAGATTGACGATCAATGTGTCATTGGACTCTTGACAGCAAATACTACAAGATTGCCCAATCAGAATCTTAGTTAGAGTACGTTCATTGTTGCTCTTTCTTCCTTTAAGTCAATTTTGAGTTTTTAAGTTTTTTTTGGTTGAGATCGATTGCAAATGATTTTTTAACTTCAAGATTAGTCTTTGTTAGTTCAGAGTCCTAGTGATATAGTTGGATCTTTGATTAGGACTCTATGATGCAGGTAAGTTATCCTTGGGTCCTATAGCATTAGAGTTCTTTTTTATCACGCTTACTCAAAGTCAGGTAAGGGAAGCTAGTTTTAATTTTCAATAGAACCATAGGTTATAAGATCTGGATGTGGTGGTGACGTGATCACCAATTTCAAACCTCCTTGTAGGATTGTTTTGTTTTTTAGTAAAGTAGTGTATTTAGTGAAATTAAATGTGAAATTGTTGATTTTGATCTTGATAAGTTATTAAAGGTGTTTTGGTTTGAGATTGAAATTGTTGAATGATAGTATGAATTGTTTTGAATTTCACTGTGATTCAATTGAAGTGCCAGAATTGTAAGCATTGGTTGTTTGAATCTCGATGACTGAAAATGGTTTAGAAATAATGAATATATAGGTTGATAAAATAGCTTAATGAGAGTAACTCTACAACTTTAAGCAAGATGTGTTTTGTGGCCTGATATGTTTGATGAAATTCAAGTTTGAGTATGAAAATTTGTTGAAAATATTGAAATATAGTAGTTTTATGTAGTTTCTAAAAATAGGGTGCAAAATGGGTGTTCTTGGGTCCATTTTTGCTCAAGTAAGAGGAAATCTTACTCAAGCGAAAATAAGGTGAATTTTAGGGTGCTCTCAAATTGTTTTTCGCTCAAGTGATGAAATTTTCGCTCATGATAAAAAAACCTAAATTTTAAGATTTGCTTTTGTGTTTCTCTTTTATTATTGTTTATTATTTTTAATTAATTTTTATATGAATTTTAATTATATATTTAATTGAAAATCCTTTAGTTTATGTGTTCATCTAATATTTGGATAAACTTTGGTTTGTTTGTTTTCTAAACTTTGGTGTGATTAAATGGTGTGTTTTTGTATAATGTGAGATGTGAAATATGAAGTTGCAATTGAGATATAGTATTTTTTAAAAAGAAAATACCGTGTTGAGATTGTTAGATGTGCATTGGCCAATGATTCATCTAAAAGAGGGTATCCTGACTCCACTTATATAATGGAATCATATAAATGAAGTTATTCCGGTGGTAAGAGTCGAAAGAGTTTCATATCAATGGTCAATTGTTTGAAAGATGACTAATTTTATTTGTTATATGAATTAACTCCATCATATGAGGTGATTCGATATTGAGAGTATTGTGCGCATATGTGTCGATTCACACTGAGGTAGTATGACATGTGCAAATCTATAAGTCTAAGTCAATGTACAAGTCTTCCAGAAGTAGAGTCAAGTGTCTTTGTGTTTGTGGGTCATTAGAAGTCTGACATGGAAAAGATGAATTATGAATTTTTATAGACACTTGATTTCTTTGTGAAAATGTATGAGGATTGATGAATTATGCTTGTTAATTAAAGTTACATTTATAATAGAAGTTTAAAAATATAATTCGCTTTCCATATTGTTTGTGTTGTGTTTTGTTTTCTTTATTTGTGATGATTGTGTATTTACATGATAGTAGATGATGTTGCATGTGAGAGGATTCCAGTAATGTTTATCTTCTTGAGAATTTTTGCTTGATATGTATACATATTAAATTCTCTATAAAAAAAAGGATGTATTTTGAATTATACCTACTTATGCCTACATTCATACTTATTATAGTTTGATTTTCTCTTTTTAAATTTGATAAAATTAATACTATCAGTTTAGGGTTTAATTTCATGGAGTTTAAATATTCATTCTATTGAAATTTTCAAGCTCTTTAACTTAATTTCTACAAAAGAATATCATATAACACTAATATCTTTCCTGTGAAATGATTTGAAAGCTAGTATTAATCCCTTTTGTTTGAAATTTTTTTAAGGTACAGCTATTTATTACACTTTTTATTCGTAGAAACTCTATTACTTCATTACTGATAAATCATTAAATAAAAATTAATTTTAAAAAATAATTATTATATTGACTAAATTATATATTATTTTAAAAATTAAAAAATTATTAATATTTAAATTAATCTTTATTATTAATAAATAGTTTCTAATAATTACCAATTATTTATATTCTCTAAAGTTGTTTTTAAATATTGTTAAATTTAAAAATATTTGTGTTGTATTTAAAAAATGTTTAAGCAATGAAGTATGATTTAACATTGGTACAATTATACATTTATACATAGATGAGGTACAATTTATGTATAATTTTTTACATTATCTAATATGAATGTTAATGGGAGTATATATTACATAGATTATATAATATAAAAAAAATAGTAGATATGTATTTATGTTAAAATAAATACGTAATAAATAAATAAAATTATTGAATATAAGTTATTAAAAAAATAAGATATTAATGAAAATTATTTGATGATTCTAGTGGCTAAAAATATTTTTAAATAAAACAAAAATATATATTTTTTTAAATGAGAATACATTATGTAATATATTTTTTAAACAATATATATTCCAATTAAATAAATATAAAAAATATATATATATAATGATATTAAACTATGATAATTTAAAAACTAATAAAATCTGAATTTTAAAATTATATAACATAAAATAAAATTCTATGCAAAGAAAATATTCAATTTATGTAAAAGAAATTTTTTAAATGATTTTAAATTTATTACATAAATATTTTCATCTTAATAATCATTAAAAAAAATCAACTTCATTATTCAAAGTCGTGGTTATCCACAATGACAACTTTTCCATTTTCGTAATATTTTTGCAAATTGTACATTCACCTAATTTCCGGGCCAAATTAAACCATTGTTTTAACTTTTCCAATATTTCTATTCATTTATCTACGCTTTCTCAGTCCAAAATTCAGTCGAAACAAAGAAGTTACTTTAAAAGTTTATCTCATGCTACACTTTTTTGGTTCTTCCATCACAATTAAGCATTCGACAAAGGAATGCATCAAATCAAATGCACCTTTCAAACTTAACTTTAGATCCTATGATTGTCCAGTTCCTCCACACACCTCCCACAATGTTTGTCTTCTCATTTTTTTTGAGATTATGTAAAAAAAAAGTGGCAAAATTATTCACAAAACGAAAACTACACAAAAGCCCTGGATATTATTATATAATCTCTCCTCATTTCATGCTATATTGTTACAATCTTATACCAACCTATACAAAAAAAGAAAAACCCACCCAACTTTCAGAGTTGGCAATCCAAGCTAAAGAAGATTGCAACTTGCAAGTAAAGAAAAGCACAAGCATCATGTGTTTAAGATGTAAAATAAGCTCCAAAGTAGCCATCCAAAGGACCTTGTAAAGAGTGTGTACTTAATGATGAAGAAGATGTGAGTAGACTGAGCTACTACTAGTGCTGGCTTGAGCACCAAGGCTTAAACTTGGGTGCAAGAGCTCTGCCTGGGGAAAAGAAGTGTTAGATGGCACCTCTAGCAGCAGATCCTGGTCACCAATCTCCTCAACAAAGTTTAAAGAACCAAACATGAGTGAACTAGCATCAGGAGGCAAAGCAAATAGGCTTTTTGGACTATAGCAAGCACCATCTTCTACCCCCTCTTTTCCCTCACAGCCAGCCTTGGTGGTCATTCTTTTGGGGCTCCTCATTACTGTATGCAATTCTGAAATTGGCAAGATGAGTTTTAAGGATTATTCCTAGTTAAATTATAAAAGGAAGTCATAACCAACTGTGTTTAAGCAGATAACAAAATTTTCTAAAAGCAGAACATTATTCAACCTTTTAAATGCAATGTAATAGTTTTTTACAGGGTTTTTGACAAAAGTGGGGTAAATTTTGCCCTTATTACTAAAATATGATTGTTTCTTAAAGTAAGTTGGGGAAGTCTTATCAACATGACACAACTTTATTGCGAAAAGGTCGACACGATTTCATTGTGAAGAAATCATGTCAGCGTGACACAACTTTAGTTCAAAGTGATTACATAAAAATCGTATCACAGTGGCACAACTTTCCCAAATTTAAAAGACGACACCATTTTTGGTAATAAGGGGCAAAAATTGACCCAGTTTCGTCAAAAACCTGATTTTTACACTATCATTCAATAACAAACTGTGAAAAGTAAAAAAGAAATTATATATTAACTACTTAATTAATAAAAAGAATTACATCTTATTGCATGACAGTATAAAATCTTTAAAATATAGAAACTCTAATACAACACCCCCCTTCCATAAATGTTTGTTAAACCATGCGAGTTTATTAGATGATTTACCAAAATGAGTTATACGCTTTAATGTCACGTCAGATTTCAACTTAAAATTAATTGGCATTAGGTGAAATCACCCAACAAATATATGTCTCATTCCAAGAATTAAGATAGTTGATATGGGATTTCCTAACAAATAGCAAAAATTAAATACTACTAACATTTTTCAGTGCTCCAGAAAATTTAGTTATGAGTTATCAACCAAAATTTTATAATTTTAAATTTATGCGTACAAGGTATACACAACAATCACACCATTATTCAACACATTAGGGAGAAAATAAACTAAAGGTTTTTTCTTGCTCTTCTATATCAGATTTTTAGCTAACCTGGAAAGTTTTGATTTCTGCTGTCACGTGTTCTCTTGTTTGCAACATTAGTGGATGTTGTACTAGCAGATCCAAAAGAATCAAATTTGCCATCTTTGTTTTCATATTTCTGCATCCATAGAAAGATGTAACATCTTTTGAGAATCAACATACTCAAACAAGATATCTATTGGTGACATAAAAAACTAGTACATAGTACAAACCTTGAGAAAATTATAGTGTTCTACCCATTTTGACTTTGACAGATTGGATATTGCAAGTCTTTTCAAAGTCTTGCAGTCTTCAGGTTTTGCCCCCAACAAAGAGATATCAAAAACTCCTTCCGCAAGAAGCTGCTGAAAATAAGTTAAGTTCTCCTTGAATTGAGAACTATTGAACATGACTTTAAGGCTGCACACACAGCAACACACAAGTTGTCAGTCTCAGTCTTAAGTCTCAACATTTTCAATTATATTTATGTAATGCACTGTAGAGCATTACTTTCTTAATATATCCTTTAAAAAAAAACAGAAATATTCTAGCAATGGCTATAATATTCAGAGGGAATCAAAGCAATGGCGATAATATTCAGATTTGAAACTATTACACAAGAGTATCAACACAGGAATTTGCAAGCTTTTCTATCAGTTACAAGAAAAACATGGCGAAATACAAATGCAAGAGTAGAATTCTAACCTATCAGGAAGTTTAGCAGTATCAACCACTGGAAGTAACTTCAGTAACTGTTGTTGCTCTTCATTTGTCAAGATTCTCAAAAACTCTTCATAGTTTACTATATCCTAACCATACATAACAACAATTACATTAAGTACTCAACAATTATACATATTTGACACCCTACAGGCTTACCCAATAATATGTTATTAATAATTAATAAATATTTATGCTGAACAAGGTGAGAATACTAAACTAAAAACTAATTGTTTAAGGAAATATTGACTGTTCTAAAAAATCTTGAATCGAAGTGCTATCCTGCCTGATTGCTGTTTAGTTATATGAATGAAGAATCTAAGAAACGATTCAAGAAACTACTAAAAAATAGTGCTAAAATTTGAAACCCCGACACTGATTTAAAAATCATGTCCAATTGGTTAACGCAAGCATGGATATGAGCATTTTTGTCAATTTATGCCAAAAAACAATGGGAAGGGCTATGTAACTCACATTTAAATCTATAGAGCACAGTGGTGATTCATGATTGCCAAGGTTTTGTACTCTTTCATGTTGAGACTTTTCACTGAAATTTAAAAAACAGAAACATTAATGTTGACAGAGTATGTTTGTCTCTTTTCAATACAATTTCTACCTGTTCATGACATGCAGAAGGAAAATTTATGCCGTACATACAGAAACAACGGACTTTGTTTGGCAGAAACAAACAAAATGTGTTCCATAGTTTGTAACATTAGAATAGATTCTTTTGTCACATTAATTAATGATACACAATCATAGCTGCTGCAAAGTATGCCATAAACTAGTTTGTGAAAGCATACCTTTTATGGTGCTCCGGCTCCTTTCCTAAGCCAGTATAGTTCCTGATCTTTTCGACTTCCAGAGATGATGGTTTCAAGTAACTAGAATCATTATGCATTAGAATGGGACCAACATAAGAATATGCCTCACTCGTTGGCCATTGTTTATTATCAACTGAAAAAGAACTAGCCTCAGACTCTTCTTCACGGACTATATAGCTAGGATGCCTGATGAGAATGCTTCCATGTCCTATCTCAACAGAGACCATTGGTGTTTCACTTTCAAAAAGAAGATCTTCTTCAGAAGATGCAGAAAAATAAGACTGTTGTTCATGAAGAATAGTACATAAATCTTTTGTTAGCTTCTCAACAGAAGAAGGCTTTGGACGGCTAACGCATGTCCTCTTTTTTGAAGGCACCATGGCATCCCAAACCACTGACTGGGCAGGACCTAAATTAACCAAAATATCTATATTATAATTACGTGTTTCCATAAAAGAAAAATACAAAGAGTTACCTGTTTTGTATGTAGGAGATTATATGTTTTACCTAGTAACACACAAGTAGAAATTCTTGATCGAAGTCAATTAATAATGAACTAGACAGATGAAGCATAAATGTGAGATATCACATTCTATTATTAGGAGAAAAAAGAGAAAAAGATAATCCATGTTTAAATATCTTGTTATAGACTAACAAAGAGAAAAAGATAATCCATGTTTAAATATAGAACTTGCCAGTACAAATGTTATAATTAGAGCTTCTGGTAGTAAAATATCTAATTTACATCAATGATTTTTGTCAGCAAAGTTCACTTGTTTTTCTTCCAGGAAAACCAACAACTACGAAACCATTTCCAAAATCTAATTCTTTGTTCATTTTTCCTCACTCCATTATTCACTATTTGATTGTGCTAATATAAATCTGGACAGGCAATAAAACCAATAATTGTTTCAAAATGATGAATGCTCATTTCTGAGCTGTAATCAGTTATGAAGATCTTAATCCAACCTGTCAGATCACAAGCATCCATGACACCATATTGTGCACAGCTCTCTGAGTTAGAGATAGCTGATCCAGAACTTGATCGGTTGCTTACATCTTCATCCAAGAAGATTTGACCTCCCTGGTTATAATCAGATGCAAACCCTCCAGAAAGTACATTATCATGGTTATTATTTTGTTTGAGCAATGTCACTTCTCTCTTCTTATTTGATATGCTCTTTACCCTGGAAACCCTTTGATCTCCACAAGCATCAGTTTCTGTTCGAGCATGTAAGGGGGTATAATTTGCAAGAGTTCCCTTTGTCCTCCACCGAGACCCGCATGCATTGCATAGTACTGGCTTCTCAGGTGGTCCATTGCGCCAGAGTGGTGTGCCTGTTGCAATGCTCAATTGTCAGAAACCTACAAAAATTTAGAGCCCTTGTAGTCAAGAATAGAGATGTAACTCAGATTGGATAGAGTACTAACAGCTACATATTCATATTTTACTGACAATCCAATTCATGACTCATATTACAAAAAATACAAGTCAGGTTAGATATTGTGAAATAGCTTAAACTTCTTGGATTAAAATATTTTGCAGTGGCTAGTATCTTTCATATACCAGAAAGCTGAACTCAACAAAAGTTTCAGGGTTCAGATATCATCATCCGTCAGTTATTAGTTAAACAAACAGAAATGAGAGGTCTAAGGCATCACTCTGCATCATTTCACCTATGTTGGCACTACAAACAACATCAATAATTATGAAAAAATGTCGACTATTTTACTTTTATTAGCCGACTGGTTTTAAATTTGAGAGTAATACATGTCAATACCCTTTTGCAGGAAAACCAATATTGATTTAAAAAACCTCAAGCAGTTAGTGGTGGGACTCAAAATTACGAACACTTGAAGACTGATGGTGAAGTCAATGATTGCAGTTTAGCTGAAAAATACACTTGTAGGCTGATAGTGAAAACAACGATTGCAATTTAACTGAAATTACTGACAGTAAGTAACTGCATAGTCTCACACATAAAACAAAGTTAAATGGCAGATTCCCTTCTTTTAAGGACTGAAAACATTGTACTTTGTGCAAAACACAGTGCTAGAGAACTGAACAAAAGTCCAGGTGCAAAAACTTCAAAACTTTGAGGAATTATAAGCAAAACAACGAAAACCTTCAAGTCCTAACTTGCAGGATTAGTTCTATTAAGTTGATTACCAATAAGTACTGCAAACAAAATTAATTCAAAAGAAATTAATGAAGAAGCCCAAGTAATGATTATTCATTAGAAAGAAAGCAAGGGAGTAATAAGTCATGTCTGAGGGATGAGAAGAATGCAATGCTTCCAATATCCTCCGGCACAGTGAAAAACTGCTTTGAAGAGGAAATGAAAACAGTTTTGTAAAAGTCTTTCCAAATACATGAATGAACTAACTACTGCCATTTTACAAACGCATGATTCTCTTATCTTAATACCATCCAACTAGTAAGACATGAACTGTGGGTTGACTCTTTGATAAAGACCTTAAAAGTAGTGAGTGTTGTTCCTATTAAGAAGTCGCACATTCAATGAACTCTAAGCTTAATTTTGCAACATTTACATGGGTTCGGATTTGGAATATAGATAGGGGAACTAATAGCAATAAAAGAGTAAGAAACACATATAATTAGGAAACAAACATAATTTTTCACATCTTTCAATTACAAATACTATGGAGAACAGCACAGTTGTATTCTTTCTAATTCATATATATCCACAGAACACATGATTTCTTAATAGTTTAAATTGAACATAATCTCTTCCCTCGACACATTTCAATTCTCAAATACACAAACTCTTCGTAAAAACAATACAAAAATAAATAAATAACTTAAAAGAAATTATTATATATTGAAGAAACAAGAACTCACTTGTAACTCCACAGTGATAGCAAGGACCTTGTTTACCCATGTGTCAATCTTTCCCGCAGATTAATTAAAAGATATGAAGAAAAAGATTACGGGAAAATGAGAAAAAAAATTATATCTTTGACAAAAAAAATAACAAAAAATGTTTTTTTTTTCTGAAAAAAATACAATAGTTATGTAGAAATGCTTTCTTTTATAGGAAAACCCAGAAATGATAGTTTGCTGAAAGAAAAATTAAAGCAGGAACCAATAAACCCAGAAAAAGTTTTGTCCTTTTACAGTCCTTAAAGAGATTTCACATAAACAATCTCGCAACAACTGAAAGGATTGATGTAGGTGGGAATTGTACAATAAGAGAAGACTAGAGAAGGAATCTCAGAAATGGTTGTGAAAAGGGGAAAGAAAAGAAGGTTGAATGTTGAGAGAGAAAGAGAGAAGAGAAGGTCTCTGTGTGTGACCTCTTGTATTGTATAAGAAGTAAATGTCTCAACTTTTTCTGCTTTTTCTTCTCTTTTCATTTTTCTCTTTTGTTGATTTTATTTGAAATATTTCAATTTTGCTTTTTGTGATATTAAAAAATATGATCTCATCTAATTACAGAGAGAACAGAAGGGTAGGGGAATATCATTGCACAGATCCTGTTGACTATGGACTTTTCTTCTTTTCTAATCATCCATTTTTTAAATTCTCAACAAATAATAATAAAATCTAAAAGTATTCCATTTCCCATCCATTCTTCATTTTTTGTGAATCAAATAGAACAGAATTTACAATAACTGATTTGTTTTTTTGAAGGAAAGGAAAAAAAAAACACTGAAAGAGGAGAAAGAAACAAGGAGATGTTTTTGGCCCTTCCCAAATTTTGTTCCTGCTGCTATGAAATGAAATGTTTTTTTAGTACAAGATGTGAATACCAATTCTTAATTTTATATTGTCCCGTGTGTGATGACATGATGTTGATAAGGATTTAAAATGGTGTTTTTGTTTTTAAAAATAGAACAATAAACCTGTCTATGTGACTTTCTCATATGTTGTTGGATTCATGTTGGATTAACTTAAAGTAATTATCATCATTGTTGGATTAGCCATGGAAGGTTACTGCTGAATTCCAAATCTAATAGTAATTTTTAATTTAACCTGAATGATGGATGATTCATGTTTTGTTTGTTTGGATAGAAGAAAAAGGAAATAGAGAAAACCAAAGTTGGTAGGTAAGAAAAGAAAGAAAAAAAGTGAAAATTTGTGGTAAAAATAAATAATAATTTATCATAATTTTATGTTTACCAAATATGGAACGTGTTTAGTGGGTACCTCTTAGTATGGAAGCTTTATATTTTATAAATTAAGTTATATATTCATGAAATTGAAAATATGTTTATGTAAATGACGTTATGATACTAAGGTAAAT
This sequence comes from Phaseolus vulgaris, assembly GCF_000499845.2. Lineage (NCBI taxonomy): Eukaryota > Viridiplantae > Streptophyta > Magnoliopsida > Fabales > Fabaceae > Phaseolus > Phaseolus vulgaris. Next base: position 109,694 of record NC_023758.2, on the reverse strand, counting down.
AAAAATATGTATTAGTAAAAGTAGAATTTAGAGTGTAAAAAATGTATATTGGAGTTAAACGATAAATAAAAATCTATTTAATTAAATATGAATGAGTTGGATTAAAATTTATTTGTGAATGATGCTTGACACTTTAAAAAATATATGAAAACATAAACTTAATATAAAAATAAGAGGAATTAATAATTAGAATTCCATTTCACGCAATACATGTGTTTGTTATAGAAACTCACAAAACTCTAGCTTTTTAGAATTTAAAATGTGAATGTTAACAAAATGAGTATTTTTTTACTAATTTGTTATGATTATATTATGTTAAAAATATAAATAAGTTATTAGATTTATTATGATTTATATTATGTTAAAAAATAATTAAATTATTAGATTTTATCTTTTGTACATTAATATTGTATTTATTTATAGTAATTAATTCATAACATGTTTTAAATATATTTCAACTATCTCAGGTAGGAGTAGTTTCAAATTTCATATATAATTATAATAAATTAAAAAAAAATTCCATCTCATTATCTTATCCGTGTATAAGTGTGAAAATATTGACTACATATCTTTTTTTTCATAATATATTTGTATCATTCTCTCTCCTTTCAATTTATCTTAGAAAATTCAGATTTTTTTTCATTATTTTTTATTATCATTACCATTCAAACAAGAATCCTGTCACGAAGAAATATAAAATTATTATTAGTTAATAAAAAAAGTTTATTTAAATTGATAACAACAACTAAATGAGTGGGTATTGATATGATGTATTTAATTGTGATCGGAGGTATGTGGAATTACTATTATTATTTTAAATTTTAAATTTCAAGTGATAAATTTTAGATATTTTATTAATTTTATTACATTTACATTACAAAGGGAAAAAATAGAAATAAAATATTAAACAATGATAAAGCCTTGTACAAATAATATATATATATATATATATATATAAAATAACTTCAGAATTTAGAAAAAGAACAGAACAAATAATGTATGCATTGTTTAACCCAAATAAAATTTTATCCAGCATAAAATGATGATGGTCTGATTTTATAGCATACAGTTTCCTAATAATCAAACACTAATTAAATATTATAAAAATGAGAAAATAATCATTATTTTTCAAAAATAAAAAAAATGAAAATGATAAATGATATGTAATCTCAATATATTAATAAAATAATGAACATTTTAACAAATGCATCTGAGAAAATTTTGCATCACAATTATAAATAAATGAATTCTAAAAATTTAAACTATTAATTAAATACACTACGCACTAATTATCATAATTATTATTCTTTTGGTAGTTAACATAAACCAAGTTTTTAAAAGAAATGATGGTCAATTTGATAGAATTTTATAATTTGTAAGAAATATTACTTTTTTTTTCTTGTTTACCCGGAATAAATACAATAAATAATTAAAAAAATTATCAATAATGAAGGTAAGCTTTTTTATTTAATATGAGTGTGTGGAATACATTGAAATAAATAATTGAATTTAAATTGTATATATAAAATATGCATGTAATTTTGAGTTTAAGTTAAGATAATAGAAATTGGATGTGGTGTAAATAGTAAGATGTATTGTTTTTCGTTTTTATTAATATATGGTTTTGTCTAATCTTTTCATATTTTTGTATTTTTTTTAATAATAATTTTTTCATGTAATGGTAGATAATTAATGTTGTTTGAGGTGTGAGTCTAGCTGAGATGTTAAGTTGCATAATGAAGTATAACATGAAAGCTTGTATAAAATAAAATAAAAATAATAAGATGTATTAAGTTTTTTTCAGTGAATTTATAAAGATAAATAATCAGTCTTCGAAATACTTTTTACATTTTCACTTTAGTGAATCAGTTTTATCCGTTATTAGTTAAATAGAGCTAGTACTAATTAATTTGTTTAATTTTCTCAGTTTTAAAAGTTTGAATTGTTAATATCAACATTTCTCGTTTAAGTACAAATTTCTTGTCCAAACAGAATAGAAGAAAATTCACTAATATTGATAAATTCTTGCTCAAGCTAATTATTATTTCACTATATTCATATTTAGGTAAAATATTTCACTAAGACGATCCATTTAAAGAATATTCAAAATATGTAAATTCGTGTTCAACTTAAAAATTATCTCTCTTAGACTATATATCATTAAAAAAGAAATTGGATTTTTATTTTTAGGAATGTTGCTAAAGTGAAGAGAACTCAATCAATAAATATTCTTCTATTCTAAGTGGAATGTTTTATTTTGCTTAAGATAATTTTAAAAGTTTAAAAAGTGGATTATACTATTTTTTTTTTTAACTTTACATTCCTGTGGTTACAAGAGTGTAATTAAATAATAATGATGTATGTGTGTAAAAATTATATATAATTAAATTAATGAAGTATTTGTGTAAAAGGTCATTATTATGAGAGTATCATAATCTTATTTGAATATAGTTTAAATATTGAATTACAAAATGTATCAATTTGTTGATAACATAATTATATAAATAAAAAGTATTAGATGGAAAAAAATCTAAAAGTTTCTACCACCTATTTAGTAACAAAGAGTCAAGGTGTCAATTTGATGACTTAGTATTAGTATATAGTATGAAAGATATGAAATGTCTTAATATTATATAATCAAATTCCATAAATTTTTAAAAGTATTGTAATTTTATAATTATTTATACTACAAGAAAATCATTAATTAAAAATTAATTTTAAAGACAAAAATAATTAGTTACTAATTGATTAAATTAGAAACCTTCTTATAAACTAAAAAAATTATTAATATCAAATGTAGTTTCTATTATTAATAAAAATTTATAAAATAATTTATCATTTGTTATCTAATAATTAAAAAAAATTTATTTACTTACTACTTTATATTTTAAATTAGTCTCTTAGAAACTAATTTACAATCTAAAATATAAATAGCTAAAAGCTTGATAGCTAATTTACATATAAAGTTATAAACTATTTTATAAATTTTTATAATAATAAAAACTACCATATATTAATATTTTTTTAATTTTTAAAATAGTATCTAATTTAGTCAAATGATTAATTATTTTTTTCTCTAAATTTAGTTGTTATTTAATAATTTTTTTTTAAGGAAAATTATTTGATTAAAACGATTAATTCATCTTCTTACATAATTATTATACAATTGATTCATTTATTTATCTCATAAGTAACCGTGGTAATTTAATTTTAATTGCTAACTAACATTGATACCTACCAATGTAGAAAAAAGTTGGAAGGTTACTGCATGATAAAGATAAAACAAAAATGTTGGAGATGCAATGTATAGAGAAAAGATAATATTTAAAATATAAACTATTCCAAAAACATATATTAACATTCCATATATACAATATTTTAATCTTTTATTAAGATAATAGATTATAATGTGAACAACTTTTCCAATTTTTTTTATATAACATTTTTAAAATAACTAATTTCGTTTTTTTTAAACAACCAATTTTTATATGAGAAAATAAGATTGTATGGAGTTGAATAGGAAAATTTTATTAAAGGTAAGAAGTTACAATTTTTCAATCTTATAAAAACAGTTTTTTTTTAAATATTTTTTACAGATTCCAACTATTGTCTCAAATATAAATTAAAATTACAAACAATAAATGCATATTAGTTATTCTTCATGACTTTAATACCCAATTTCAATCTCATTCTTGTTGTGCAATCTTCTAATATCACAATTTTCATGTGTAACTCCAACTTCACCTTTCTCCCACAATCTCTCAATACTATATTTGATTTTTCATTTTGTTTTCATTTTCACTTCAATTTATCCCCATCTAATACTAAAAATCACCTCTTATATTAATATAAATAATTATATTCTTTAATATTAATACCAATTAACATTTGAGCAAAATAATGACGTAAGAAAATAATCATATCACATGTATTAACACTCGTACTCTTTTTTTTTAATCTTTATGAATGTAATTTTTTTACACTAAACTTAAAGAAAAACACATTCAAATCCTAAACTTTGGCTATTCAACAATACAAAAACTTTAATTTGAAAAGCCCTTATAATTTTATAACTGTGTAAATGGTCATAAAATAAAAATATACAAAAATAAATAATCAGATTTAATGAATTGAAGTTTTTATGAGTAGCTAGAGAATCGTGGTGGGATCTGGCAAATTACATTAATGTGCCGAAACGCAAAAAGTTGAGTTGTGTGTTGTCCTTTTATAGAACAGAAAAGAGAAACCTAATAATCTATTAGGGTTGATTTAATTTTTGTAATTTGAATGGGGAAAAAGATATCTCAAAGAGTTTCAGTGATATTCCATTAAGTGGGGTGGTGACTCTGCAGCGCACACAAATGCAGTGTAAATTTATTTCTAACCCTAATTCCTGTGTCATTCTCAAACCATTGACATTGCAATTACCATAATTATTCTTTGTTAATTATTTTCCACTCACACACTTATATTTTGTGGTTACTTTATTTAGGAATCAGCTTCGTATCTTTTGTTTGCCTCTTTGCTGAGGAAATCATTTTTGTGTAAAAACTTTTTTGTTGAAATTCCTAAGTATTCGATTTTCCTTTTTGATGCTCTTTGATGTAAGTTTGTTTGGAATCTTTCACCCTACAACTCATCCCAAGTAACAAAAACACATGTAAGAACCTTATAAACTAAGTGGAAGTATTAGGCCCATATGAGTGAGATTGATAGAGGCCCTTCACACAAAAGAGTATTAATAATAGCAACATAATGTATTATGTGGGTATTAATATTAGGAATGGAATAAAGTGTGCAAAGATGCCAAAAGGAAAGGTGGCTTCTGATCAGGATTTGCAACTACCCATGTACATGTTGGCAAATGAGTTGAGGTTACACAATTTAGATAACAATTTTTCCTTTTTAAAGTCTAAAACTCATCACTTTAAACTATGAAACACATAAAATATTACTTGGTTTGGTTTAAAGTCAATCTAAATGTTAAATTTTAATTAATGTAAATTTTATTTTATAAATCAATTTTATAGATTAAGTTAAGTTTATAGTCTAATTCTTAATATACTATTAGAGTTAATCAGAGTCTATCTATTTTAACGAGAGTTTATTGAACTTATCTTCCAATCATTTGGATCCAACTACCTATTCTATAAGAAATATGTTAAAAATCTGAACATAATTTCAATATATAAATAATTATGAAAATTATCTTATAAAATATTTTTTAAAATTAAATTAAGTTTAAAGTTATTTTTTACTTATAGATATAAAAATGTTATATATTCTTAGGCAGTATACTAGTTTGATTTATTGTTTATTGGGTCTAAATACTTGTGGTGAGCAGTGTGCATAATACTCTTTTCTGATGCTTGTTTCCTCAGCGTAGAATGATTGCATATTTTTGGGAGAAGGAGCATGTTAGTGACTTTGCGTGATGAGTCGAATTATCAAAGGCTGTCACATTATTGAAATATTATAATTTGATGTTACACTTATCACTGTAGGGCTACCTTCCAAATAAATGATGAACTTTTATCCCCATTGGGATCAAAATTTATAAATTCTGAACGAAAATAGGTTGTCATATGAATTCACTATTTTATTCTAAATAACTCGTCACAACTTTATTTTAAAATCCGATTTCATTTTTAAAAAAAGTTATCATTATATTTTTTTATATTTATGAATAAATTAATTATTTATAAATATCATAAAAATTGGAAAATTTCGTGTTTAAATGCAAAGTAAATCTATAATTATTTAAAATTTAATGAGATAAAATTGTAGAATGCAAGAACAACACTTTCGTCTGTGTATGTTATTGTGAGCTTGTAAAAAAAAAATAGTATTCGATGTTGTGTATGATGGTTGAATTATTTGGTTATTCAGACTTTATCTGCGAATTAAGAAAAAGCAACATATGGTTTTAGGGTTAATAGAAGTCTTGATTTGTATTAATAAAAGTTTGTTAGTCCCCTATGGAATGTTCTGGAACTTTTAAAATCATATAATACATAAGTAGTACTGTAATTATTTAAAGATTTAAAAATGTATAAAATAAAATTGATTAACGTAAGTAGTACTGAAACTTTACAACATATGCCTGACATGGCACCAAAACTTTGTCAGTGACATACTCTTTCTGATTTCATTAATTTGTTTTTTGGCTCTTGTCCACCATGCATTCACATTTTTTTCAAAATATTGTGGAATACTTCCAACCATTGCCATCCACCCGATTTGCAGTAGGAGTAAGCCCTTAATTTACAAATTAATTTTTAAACTTAAAAAAAGAAGACTAAATATAACATTCAGCAGATCAAACTTTTCAGCACTCTTGTATCATGATCACGTGATGGAGTTTTGCCACCTTATCATCAAATTTCAAGTTAAATAAATTTGTCAAGAGCTCCAAACACGTCATAGTATATTTGCATGAAATAACTCTTGATTTAATTTGGTAGGATTATAAAATAAAAAGCATGATCTACGCTGTAACTAAGTTTAAGGTGCTTCTAATTGCAAGCATTATAAGTCAGTATCAGTCCGTGACTTAATGGATCCCGTGTTATATTTACTTTACATTCATAAATCACAAGCATTTCGGCAAAGGGATGTAATTTTTTTATAAGAATTTAAAATACTGCCCTTTAAAACACGGTTACTTTCTTCATACCTAATTCCGAAATTTTTGGTAATTCATTTTTATCTTAATAATCATAGAATATTTTCTTATATCTCTCTGAAATCTAAAATCCTAACATGGTTTCTACTATATACTTTGTAAAAAATAAACATTAAATTTACAAATTTATTTTTAAAATTTCAAATACTTGCATTGTACAATTGACCCTCAAAAATATCACGTTAGATTGATTACTTTAACTTCCATTTTATCCATACAATTAAAAAAAGAAATTGTAAGAATTGCAATAACTGAAAAGCATATTTAATCCAATTACATTATTAAACAAATAAGTAATTTTAATAATGATTTGTCAATGATTAATGCATATTCTTAAAAGTTATAATTGGTTGTATAAATACTCAAACTATATTTTAAATCGACTAACTATTCCTATTTTGGGTCGAAAATTGGTTGTCCAAGACCACCTTACTTTATAACATGTATTAAGATAAAATTGAAACTATAAAACATTTTTAATTTTTTTAAAGCTTCTCTAGTTATTTATATTAAAAATACTTAGAAACCTATTTTTTTTCATTTTGATACATGTTTTGTTATAAAGTTCAAAAGCAAACAAGTAGGAACAAGCTCATGAAGATTAAAACACTTTATAGTCAAGTATCCTATGTATTGAAGACCAAGCCAAGAGAAGTGTAAACCGAGCAGAGACTGGTAATAAACTAATCTCTCCTCTTCTTCTTCTTCTCATTCCTCTCAGCTGAATTCTTCAACTGAAAAATAATAGTAAAAATCCCGTCAATACGAATTTGCAAGGTAGAAGAGAATCTATAAAAGGATGCTTTACAATCAAACTCACCATAATAACAAGAATCCTGACAAAAACCGCAACCAAGTCAGTAAACAAGGTCAAGGCATGCTTTACATAGTCCAGATCGCCCATGTGTGCTCTCTCAACTATTTCTTGGGTATCTACTATAATGTAACCCACAAACACCAAAAGCCCAAAGTACAACTGCCACAACATGAAATAAACTCCATGTAATTTGAGACTTAAAGGATAGAAAAACAAAATATTGAATTCTTATAAGAGATGTTAATACTCCTTCTAACAATCTATTGGTTATCGGTTAATATTTATTAGAAATAAGATATTTAGACGTCTTAGTTCTAAATAAAGTGGCAGGATCATTGAATGAAAAGTAGAACTGACTAATATTTGTAATTTCCATTCAATTACCAATCTTAGAGAGAATGTCAGAAAGAGAGTCTTAAAAAGAGTATCGACAGCATTTCTCTAAATATATGTATAACCAAGAATTAGAGTGCCCCAAGCTATTTTCGCAAAATGGGAATAATGACAGCCACTTACCTCAAACTTGAAGAGAGCTGTTGAACCTCCAAAGATGGAAGAAGCAAAGTGCAACCAGAGAAGGATGGACAATCCAGAAGAAACCAAGCCACCAAGGTACAGGTACTCCCTACGTCTTGCAACCAAAGCTGCTCCCGAGAAGCATGCAAAGGCCAAGGATGTTGCCACAAATGCACTAAGGATAAGGCTGGAGCAACAAAAGAATAGTGTCACGGAACTATAAAACATTCATCAACGCACCAGCCAATTGTCCCCCACGAAGACTACTGTAAATAAAAGAACTAACAGGAGAAAAAAATAATTATACACCCAAGCTTTTACAGAAACTCTCATTTAAATTTTCCAATACATTTATTTTAACTTATTCTTATTCATACGTTTATATCAATATGAGAGAAGTTAAATTTCATTTTTTTTTTCTCATTTGCTTCACCTTCACAAAGTCGTTAAAAGTTTATCCAAAAACGTCAATAATTTAATTGCAATCAAAGGTGACGGGCTCGTTGAATGTATCATACGAATCCTCACACAATCCATTGACCACCATATAGCACATACCTTGGTTCTATTTGAATAGCCAAATCAATCAAAGGTCCAATGGAGGCACCCTGAAACAGTGAGGCGGCCATCAACAAAGTCACCCTCTTCTTCTGCACATCACACACAGAGAGACAAAAACAGGTGAATAACGGTCACAAAACCAAAAAACAACATAGGCTTAAAATGACAAATACCTCTTCAAAAGGAGGTGTAGAGAGTAACCAAACACTGCTTCCCACACACGCCACCGTAGTAAGAAAACCCCCAACATTCAACAGGACGTGAAGGTAGGCCCCAACAGCAGCAGCAAACACGGCGAAGCACAGAGTGAAATAAACCTACAACAATCAATCAACCAAATTAACATATCAATAAACTAAAATTTACCCTGAAATCCAAATATAACCACCACCCGAAGATCCTACAACCCTAATTTTTGCAAACCCTAACTAAAATCAGAGAAATTGATATAAGCAAAAGAAGGAGCATTATTATTCCAAATACGACGAGATAAAACCTAGAAAATCCATGGTTTCAACATTTCTTAGCTAATTGAAGAAAAAAAAAGATAAAAAGGCAGAAATTAGAAGGAAACCTTCTTGAGGTGATTTTGAACGAGCGGGGAAATGAGACGGAAGTTCTTGAGCGTATCGTAATTCCATCGGTTTCTTGAATCGAAGAAGGAATTGAAAGCATCCATTGTTTTGGATCTCAAACACAAATTGGATGAATGAATAACAGAAATTTATTTCAATGTGAAGAGCCCAAAACTATTTATATTTATTTTAATATTTGAAAGGACGGAGCCTAATTTCGCAGAAACTTCCACCTAAGATTATTCCTCTGCAACCGGCTGTATTATATATATTTGGTATTTTTCTTGTGCCGTTTCTTCACCTAAAGCTACCATCATGGGTAGACAATTAAAAACAACTTCACTTAATAAGTCTGAATATTGGGATTAATAGTTTTTTTTCAACTATTTGAAATGTTATCCCTTTGCTTCATTTTTTTAATTTTAAATAACAAATCATATAAATTTGTACAAAAAATAAGTAATACATAAATATACAAGGTGCATTGTTATCAAATTGAAAGAAAAAAATACTTTAATGCTGTTAACAAAATTAAAAATAGGGATGAAAAATAATAATTTTTAAATTTAATTTATAATTATTTAAATTTATATTATTTTAATTTTATTTTAATAATTTTTATCTCAAATCTAAAATTCATATTTTAAATTTTAATTTCAATCTATTCAATTAAATATTTTTTTTAGATTTTAAAAACTTAAAATTAAAGTGAGTATTGGTTAATTATATTTGGTTAGGTATAGATAAAGCATAATATAATATGTTTGAGTTAGGTCAACTCATGTCAATTAAGTACAATGTCATATTAGTTTGAGTCGAACTAAGTCTAATTTGGGATGATTTAGGTACAACCTAAGTTGAACTTAGGTTGGATTGAGATAGATCAAATTCAGTTGGGTTAATTCAACATTAGGTTGAGTCAAAATTGGACAAAGTTGAGTAAAATCCAAATTAAATCAGGACACATCATGTCAAATCAAGTGAGACTCATGTTAAGATTAAGTTGAATTAGGTTGGTTTATTTGGGACTGAGTCAAATGAAGTCTTGGGTTAGGTCAAGTCCATAGGTTGGATCAATACTAACCCAAGTCAATATGAATTAGATTAAGATCAAACTAAGTTTAAGTAAATTTTAACTAAACAAAATCTATGTTAAGTTGGATCTAACTAGACTAGGTCCACATTAGACTAGGTCTACATTAGACTAGGTCTAGTTGGATTGATCAATTAAAATATAAATTAAAAAAGAATATGTAAATTAAATTTAAATAAATTTAAATTTTAGATACAATATATTGTATTAAATTTAAATGAAATCTAAATTAAATTTTGAAAAAAGAGTCCATGATCATCCTTACAAAATAATAAGACTAAATTGAATTCACTTGCGAAAATGAAATAAAAAAAATTACTATTATAATATAATAAAAGAGTTATTACAATTAAATATTACTAAAAAAAAAACAAAGCAATAAAAATATACGAAGTTTATTATAGTTTTGCTACCTATTATTCTTAAATAAAATATTTTATTGGATAAATACGATATTTAATGTTACAATATCAAAACCATTTCCAGTAAAAAGATTATTTGGTGACTCTTACCCATTAGTTTAATAAGAAAGGTTAACAAAACCAAATTCTGTAAATAATTAATTTTCATCAATTCGTTTATAAATTTTAGTACAAAAGCCTTTTCTTCTAAAATAAGCTCTATTTTTCTCCTTTCTTTACAACAAAATGCACATATCTTTAAAGTTACAATTGATTTAAATGGAAGATAAAATAACTGACCTTAAAAAATGCACAAAAACATATATAGCAAAAAAATTAAATACATAACAAGTTTTGTAATGAAGTCAGATAAATGGAAAAAAAAGAGAAAATTATGAAAAGTATACTTATTATATAATAAGATTACAGAAAGAGACCAAGATTAAAAAAACTTGTGTTAATTATTATATTTTTTTTATATAAAATATATTAAGAGTTGTTAAGTGAATGATATTTTAGTAAATATTTCAGTAAGTATAATGAGTTAATTTTGAACGAGTATACAATAGACACATTACATTAATAAAGTAAAAAAATATTAGTAATATTATTATTGGATAGATTATTTACTATTTTGAAACCAGAACTCCTATTTGGTACCAAGAAAAATTGCATAATAATGAGTCACTAATACCATTTTATAAATAAAAAACTCAATTATGTATTTTTATAAGGGTTCAAGGATCATAAAATTGTTATCCGATCACTGAGATTTTTAACATCATTAACTGTTTTAATCAACACTTAATTTTTTTCAATTAATATAATGTATATTAAACTATTTTAAAATCATCATTAAGTTTAAATATTTTTATTTAATTTTTTAAAATTCTTTTGGAGTTGTAATCATTATACTGTATCACTTATATTATAATCCCTGTCATTGATTATTTTTTTGCACTGTTGACTTTATCAGCAAGCATTCAAAGCTAGAAGAATTTTAATGAGACAATCCTTAATACTCCTTTTATGAAATTCTCTGTATGATAGTTAAAATTGATTAAAAATCAATAGTTTTGGTGATTTTCTTCTCATCTATCAATCCTCTCTCGTAAAAGTTTTAGTTGGTAATTAAAATGTTACTTACAAGAATAGTTATGTAATTATTAATTAACTCGGTACAACTCTATACAAGGTAAGACAGAGTGCGTATGTATTTGAATGATTAAATTTTTTTAGACTATAGTTATAGGGACATTCTGAAAAATATATATTTTGGAACGAAGATTTGAGAATATATTTCAAAATGTATATATTCATAATGAATTTGTAACTTTGGTGAGGCCTATATCCAAACTAATAAGCCCAAGTGGAAGTAAGGAAAAAGGCAATTTCTTACCCCACCTCCATAGTTTCTGATGCACTTCTATACTTTTGGTGAAAAATTAGATTTACCTTTCCATATTCTTTTGGTGAAAAGTTAGATTTCACTAAGAGTGTGTTTGCTTCCACCATTTTCTGTTAGTGACTAAGGAAGAAACACACATCATGCATGTTTGAATTTGTGTATGTTAAGAAGAATGTGAAGACGGACAAGTGAGTAAGAGATTATTTTGTTTCTTTTTTCATTAGTGTAGAAAGTCGAGTAAAACCAATAGATCAATACCCTTTTACTTCATTATCCTTCCTTCATTTTTTTTACACACCTTGCATGTCATCAAAGATTCATGGAAACATTTAAATTTTGAACAACTTGAAATCCGCGAGTCATAATCGATTATCACTCGTAATACACAAAACCAATATCCGATTATGTTTTTTTAAGCATATAAATAGGTGAAAACATGAAAGATAATCGATTATGTCTTTTTTTAAGTTGATAAACCACTATAGATGGATGAGAACATGGATGATAATAGATTTTATTAATCAAGAATTGTTACCACTTACATTATTGAGTGAAATATTTATATAGCACATAAAAATATATGATACTTATAACTGATAAAACTGTTACAAATGATAAAACAGTTAAAACTGATAAAGATAATTACAACTGAAAATCTAAAATATTATAACTGAAAATCTAAAATATTATATAAGATCCTTTTTATCATCTAATATCCAACCTAACAAATGCAAAATTGTTAGATAAATACGAAAGAAGGAGAGTCGTTTAATAATAATAATTTTAGATTGAGTGGAATAGAAGGCAACATTAAAAGAGTAAAGAAGAACATAAATGGTTATGGGTTTGAGGCAACGCCAACCAATGGAAGCATCAAATTAAATGAAGAAATGGAACAACACCACAGGTGGAAATGCAAATAGTTTTGCTGGTTGAGAATGTGAATAGGTGAATAGTTTTACTGGTCTAGGAAATTATATCTTTCATTGGGAAAGAGGGATCAATAATAAACATTAGAGAAAGGAAACAAAATGAGGATAAGGAATGGTCGGTACTACTTCACTACTACAATTAACATTAAAATTACTATTAATTGTAACTTTATGTGATATAATATGTAATGATATTTTTTATTTAATATGTTAATGTAGTTTTTATGAATACATTAAATTGTATTTTTTAATATAATAGATAATTAAATTTCATAATATTATTAATTTATATATCATATGTAATGATATTTTTATTTAATATGTTAATGTAGTTTTTATGAATACATTAAACTGTATTTTTTAATATAATAGATAATTAAATTTCATAATATTATTAATTTATATACCATAGTATTTTTAAATTTTAAAGATACATACAAATTTTGCTAGTAAAATTTTACTGATTTACCAAACATTGCAAAGTGAAGCTTGCTAAGGAGCATTGCACAATTGCATTTTTTCTCCCGTTTATCTTTACTTTTATCCCATCAAACACCTTTTTCGTTTTCTATTTTCATATTTAAAATTCAAAATATGAGAAGTTGTAGTTTCCTTACCAAATCACAAAATCAATCAGTAAGTGTTTTTTTTTTCAATTATAAAGTAGAAGATGAAAATGCAACGTCTGAAATTACTTTTCTTTTTTATTCATTTATGCATGGTCTTTGGCTTTGTATGATGACGATATTGTTATTATTGTGTTGACACAAATAACGCCATAAAATACACGAAGATAACAATTTAATCAAACTTATAACAAAATTATTAAAGAAAAAAAAAGAATAGCAGGATTTTGTTCATTGAATAAAAAATTAAAAGGGAAAAAAAGTACCAGATATATAAAAGTGCGCCGGTGAGAGTGAGAGAGGTTAGTCTATGAGAAAAAGAAGACTTAAGGAGAAAAGGGGAGACGTGTTAGTCTATGAGCGAAAAAAGTGAGAAAATGAACCGGGAAAGGAAAGAACAAACAAGCGAAACACTTACATTTTAGAATTTGATTAGAAAGGTTAAAAATAAGAGGGGTGGTGTGATGGAGGATATGAAAGAAAAGTGATTGCGGGTCCAAGACAAAGAAAAAAGAAACATATTTCATTATATTTTCTTCTTTTAGTATATAATATTTTTCATGATTAATGTTGATTGAACAATTGAGGATAAATTTTTGGTTGTGATAGATGTTGTAATGATAGAAATAAAAAATGTAAATAAGCAAATTAAATGATATATAAAAATGATCATTAATATTATATAAATAACATATATATATATATATATAACATAATATAATACAAATTAAATAATCATAAGTAATATCAAAATTATCTAAATACATAAATTTAACTAAAAATTTATTTAAATTAATAAAATGAATAATAATATTATTTTATTTGAATATTTAATTTTATTTATATATTTTTATTTTACATTATTTTATTTTTTATTTATAATTATAATTTTATATTATTTTATTTATTTTAATGTACACAAAATTAATTTATATTTTATTTAATTATTTAATATATAAGAGTAAATTTATAATCTTATATTTTATACCATTTAAAATAATTTAAAATAACATTTTAAACATTACATTTCTCAATTTTTCTCTCAAACATCGACTCTAATCTACTCCGATCCATTTACACTAAATTTTTTTCTAAATTTTTTTCTTAAATTCTCACACTTCCACTCCTCCCCACCTTAAACTTTTCACTCTTTAACCATCCTCTCTCATTAGGAATCCGAATTCTACAACTTGAAAACAAACCATTTTCTAGATTCATGTTTTGGAATTCTCCAAATTATAGAATTTGAAAACCAATTTTGTATTTCAAAAATTATAATAATTTATAAATTGTAAAATTCAAAATACAAAGTTAACTTTCAAATTATACAATTAGAAAATCATTTTCTAGATTAAAAAATAACGTAATTTATGGTTTAAGTTATAAATTGTACAATTCAAAACATATAAGTATTTTTGAAATTTCAATAATTATGGAACAACAAAGTAGATAGGGTGTGATCCTAGTTGAACACAGTAAATTTCCTTTTCTTTTCCTTGATATTGGGCTAAGCCAGCCCTCAAGGTCTAATTATCAGGAAATTAGGTTGTAGTTGAATTTGGTGTATATTTGTATTAGAGGAGTATTATAAAGAGTAATTGTAAATCAGTATGAAACATTTCCATTCCTCTTGCAGATATTATGCTCGTGAATTTGTATTTATGGCTGCTTTAAGAAAAGAAGACTATACGTTAACCTTCCAGACAAGAGTGCGGCAAGCCTACGAGGCATATTGGAAAAATTCTAATTCAAAAGAATGTTAAACTTTAAAGGTATACAGTGAACAATACGGAGAGTCTGCATCATGAAAATGTATGGAATAGTATAAATCATTCTCTAGATGGAGAAGAGAATAAAAGTTTCAAAAGAAAGCCAAGTAAAACTCCAAGGACACCCACAAAAATGGCAAAGATGAAGGAAAAGCCAGGATCACTTTTTCGGTTTCTTCGTCTTTTCATCATGTCCTACACAGTCAACACAGCAAATATATTACTGATATTTACAATAGCTCTCAAGTCTCAGTAAAGAATACAACATACAACTATTACAGATCCAAGTGTTGCACTGCACCCAAAAAGAAAGACGACTTCACTAATCACTTTTAGCTCTTACCGACCTCATGTGCCCCTTTTTCCCTCCTTCCTTTTTTTTTGAAGGGGAGACTTTACATGCCTCGAGGCCAATTTTATTACAGGGAATAAGGTTAACTTCTGTTTATTTTTTTTATAATGGCTCGTTAAATTGGAACCAGAAAAGCAACTCCTTCCATACTGGCCAAGTCAGTATTAATGGCCACTTAAGAAGTATTGGACTAGCATACAGGAAATGAAGCTAAAAGAAAATTAAATTTTTTTTTTGTTGAAAGTAAAGAAATTAAATAACTTATCATTATATAGTCAAGTACACAGGCTCAACTCATAATGGTTTTGTCTCCAGTTCATAGGTCTATTCCTTTTTCTGTTGTACATTATGATATTTTTTAGGGGAGAGAAACTCTAAATTCCTAAAGAAAATTATATTCAAACACCCGTTAGGGGTGCATGAAGAGAAAAGGAGAGATTTATAGAAAAAAGAAAATAGATGATATGAAATGAAAGTAAATTAATAGAGAATTTGGAAGTGGAGGAGAGGTGGAGATAATGTGCATGCGTATCAATATCATTGTTGATTCCAACTTATTCTAATACTTGTTTTTTCATCACAATCAACTGAGTCACCATGAGTGCATATTTGGAACATCAACTCCAAATAAAATCTTATGATAAAAGAGCAATGTTGGGAATACGCAGAACAATTACCAGTTCCTGTTGCAGTTGTCTTGTTTGTCTGGCAGCGGCATCTCTTTCTTCCTTCAGATCCTGTAAAGCCTGACTCTTCAAAAAAAGAAATTTAATTTAAGCATGACCGGCTAATCTAAACAATAAAACTTGGTAAGGAGGGAAGGTTTAACTGTCTGGCATTAACTGCCACAATGTAGGAAATGACTGACAATGAGCAAATGACTTGCAATATTGAGTACTGTTTTAGAGATAACAACTCAAATACAGAATACAGAACTCAAGCAACTAGCCATTCATTTTGCTGATACACAGATGGAATCAGTATGCATGTGAATGGAATGAAATTAAAAGCTGCCAATACAATTTTCTTAATCTAAAAAAATAAACTGGTATCACAAATACAGAAGTAATTACGTTAAATTTAGCCTGTACATATAATCTATAAACAGCCCACAGGAGTTAAAATTATATATGTATCTTTCACAAGATAATCTCCGGCAAACTAACTAGAGACCTGAGCATAATTTTTTTCCACACTCCTTTCATGGGTGAATTTGTGGAGTGCACAATCTGCCACTTAAAAGCCGAGGAAATACATCTATAAAATTATAAAGTAAAAACTGAGCGAATAAACCAAATACCAGATATATTATAAACAGGAGAAACTTGATGCAGCACATGTTTATATTTTTAATCAGAAGGGACCTATAGAGAGAAGTTTAAATGTTTCACTGATTTCAATTTTTATTTTTGTCTTTATTTATCAATCTCAATATGTTTTTTAGCTTTCTCAAATACCAAGTCCTACGTTGTTTCCTCCAAATGCAGCAAGTATTGCCCTCATGAGTAGGTTGTGCATCAACAAAATGGAATTAATGCTGTCACAAAATCCAAGAACTATGCCATCAAGTGAAGCCACCCACAGTTTTTTTTTATGAGCAAAGAAGCCACCCACAGTAATCTCCTTAAGACATAACTTACAATATATGGCATTATGGCTTAACAATAAAATTACGAAATTCAAAATAAAGAAAAAAAAGTGGAACTTCAAACTGATTTCCACAAAGGGTTATGGGGGAGGAAAATAGACTCACAGAAGAGGTATCAAGTTTATGTGAGTTCCTTGATGCATCATCTTCAGATCCTTCGGGTGAGGCAGCAGAGATATATGCAACTCTTAATTTCAACTCCTCTATTGAATTACCACTTTCCTTATTAAACTGCAAGTGAAATTAGCAGTATCAGTGATCAATTTTTGCTTTTCAATCTGTATAGTTGATCCCGTATAAAGGACAGTGTTGACCCTCTTACAGTATCTGGTGGGAGGTCGTCAACATCAGTATTTGGATTCACTATTGTACTCTGTAAGAGAAACTTGTCTTTACATTGCATGTCTGGAGGGTATTCCCGTTGGGCTTGGAGGGTGACTGCACAAAATAAAAATTGAACAATATGACAAATTCTAATTCCATAGAATGGGAAGAGCTCTGGGCTCATAAGCAAATAAATTAAACATAAAAACAGTTCATCTAGATGGAACCAAAAAATCTGATACAGTGTATCACAAGCTCAAACAAAGCTTTTAATCACTTATTCCTAGTCCTTACTGTTGCAGGAAAGAAAAACTCCCATCACGTGACCTTTGATCAGTTGAAATTTGCAGTTTTTCACAGACCAAAACATCCATCCTCCGTTTCCTCCTACCCATGTATAGTACGAAACAGGATATTTCTAAATGTACGTCTATTAGATGTTCATTCAGTACTCTGTTCAAATGCATATCTGCTAGAGAAGTTCTTGCAACACACTAATAATTCTTTGTCTTTGCTTAAAATCATTAGAAATTAAAAATCATGAGTGGAAGTTTACTACTAAACACGGAGTGACCTACACAATTTTGTAAATTCTAATAAATTTCAGCAAATAAATAAAATTTGTCTCGGTAACATTTTTCTTTTTAATTTGGCTAAAAGGCAATGAAAGAGGTCGGTGAGGTGACAATTTTGCTTTTCATTTTATCTGTTCATACCACCAACCAAAGATATCACAAAAGTATTAAAGTAAAAAAAAAAAGATAGTTTGACGCAACCAACATTCACGACAACCCCTTTTAATAATAATAAAAGAGTTGTTAAGTTAAGAGGATGTACTGTTAAACAGTGCGAACGTGTGCTGGCCACGGCTAAGGAATTTAATAGTTTCCGTTTTTAAAACTGCTTGATCACGTGTATTTCTAACCGAAACAAAGATAATGCATATCATAATAATCAAAGAACTAGCCTTATAAGTAACTGGGTAATATTAACAAGCAGCACCTCTGATGATACAGGAGTCCCAGGGGTGTACGACACCGGTGTTTGGCCGTACGAAGTATTTCTTGGGAGAAGTGGTTTTGACCTATGAAAGAGAAAACGAAGAAAAAAACACGGGAATCAAATGCAAGGAGAAGAAAGCAAGAGGATATTGGGGAAGATTAAGTTAAAAGAATGATACCTTGAAAGCAACATGATTCTGTGTGTTATTGAGGACCTTAAGATCGCAAAACGTTTGCTTCTCCAACTCAACTGGTTACACGAAAATCAGGAGAGTAACTAAAAAACGCATTCGAGTTGAATGTTTATGATAATTAAGCATTTGGTAAGATTGAGGGAAAACGGAATTGAGAAGAGAGAGAGAGACGTACAATGGAAGCGGAGTTCGTCGGGACTAACGGAGATGAGTTGAGAGGCGGTCATGGCGAAGAGGGAGGGGGGGAATGGAGGAGGAGGGAAGGGGGAATGGAGGAGGAAATGAATTAGAGTGGTGGCATCAGATGAAGGAGAAGAGAAGAGGAAGAAGAAATATGTGATGGAACGAGGAGTATGGGGCACCGATGGCTACAAAGTCCAAAACCAGATTATGCAGAATTTTAGCCACTGAGATCGGTTTTGGTCTTCAGACTCCTCCACACTGTGTGTCTGTGCCATCTGGTTTTGGCAGAGGCACTGAATAACAGAGAGAGAGAGAGACGCTGCTACACTCTCGCGTCCTTTGGGGCCACCTGCTACCTACTATGTGCACGTGTCTTTTTAAAATTTTTTTTATTCACATTCAACTGTTTTCTTTTTAAGTACTTTACTTTATAATTATATTTCAATTAATTTAATTTAAGGGGGTTTAAATTACACTGATTTTCAGTTTATCTTGTTTAATAAGAGAGAAAAAGTTAAAAAATTTCTCTACCTTCAAAATTGATTATTCTGAACGAATAAAATAAAATTTTAAAATTAAAAAAAAATTATTTAATAAAAATATATTAGTTTAAAACAGAAAATAATCAATCTTCACAACATTAATCTTTTCACTTTCCTATAATTAAGTAAAAACAAATAAAATAAAATTTTAAAATTAAAAAGCTGATATATTAACTTCTAAAATTATAAAATATCTAAATAATCAAAATAAATTAATAAAACAAAATAGAAAATAATTTATAACATCTAATTAAAGTGAAGAATCTCTTTTATATAGGTATAGATACCGTATAAATATTTAAAAAATTAAATATATAATCTGTAAGTAATTGTATAATTAATAGTGGCATAGTAATTTAAATATACACTTTCAAGAACAATTTTATATAACTTGATAACTATTTTTTTATAATTTTATTCAAATAGTATATTTATATGCTTTTAATAAAACATATGTTTATAAAAAAAAAAAAAATTAAAAAAAAAAAAAAAAAATTAAAAAAAAAAATTAAAAAAAAAATTAAAAAAAAAAAATAAAATATATATATATATATATATATATATATATATATATATATATATATAAGTTCAATTTGAATTGGATCTATTTTCAAAAGTAAATCTGAAATCCAATCCAATAAAAAAAAATTCTCCGATTTTTAGGCCAATTTCCCGCTTATTCAATTTCTTAAATTAAATTTTCAATTTTATTAGATTAGTTATTAACACTCCATTATTCTAAATATCTCATTAATATTTTTTTATAAAGCAAATGCTCAATATTGATTATTATTTATCTCATTACATTTTTTTAAGCATATTATATGATCGATACTCAAAACTATCTACTAGTTTTTACCTCCCTTCTACTTCTATGTATACCTATGTACATCATATTAGTTAAGGCATATATATATATATACATACATATATTGATATTTTTCTTCTTTTAAGCAAGAAGAGCGTTCAAAACACTAACAACGTATTTGCATACCGGGGCACACTATACTGATAATTAAATAAGTGGTCACTAATCAGGTCGACGAAGGCTATCTTAACATTAGAATAGGCTGCATCTCCATGCAAGCATATTTCGTCCAGATTTAGATATGTAATAAATAAAAGCAGAAAACTAGAGAATTTGTAACATGATTATTCCAGCACGTGGCTTTAGATTTTAATCTTAGCATCCATTTTAATGAACTAAGTAATGATTTTCTTTTTTCACAGCTTTGCTTTCTACGGTATATATTAGTGACGCAGAAGAAATACTTCAAATTTCTCAGTGCTATCAAGGTTCAGCAGTACATTTGTTTGGATTTTAGGAAGGATAGTATAAGGGGAAGAAAAATGATATATTCTACAACATAACAAATTGAAAAAACAGCATTAAAGAGCCTCGCAACACTTATCATGGATCAGTAGACTACTTCGAAGATGAACGTAGGGAAGAGTGGGGTATCTACGTATCATTTGAAAGTGGAGAATCTTGGAAGCTTGTCTCTGAGATAGTACAATCTTGCCCTTCTGACCTTCCGGTGGTTTACCACTTTGATTTCTTTTATGTTTGGTGAGTAACTGTCCCAGTAAATATAAGCATCATATAAGAATATGAAAATTCATATACAGTGATCTTTAAACATCAATTTGTAATTAATACAGATAACTGTTTGGGTAATCAGCTTGAATAAACAAATTCAGATCTTCTCAATATGTTTCATTCACTTTTAATACACAACACAGACTGAAGACAAACGTTAAGCATAGAAACATTGCATATGTTCGTTAGCAACCAACAGAACTGTAGATCACACATTGAAACAGATACGAAGACAAACAATAAGCATAGAAGCATTGCATATGCTCATTAGCAACCAGCAGAAATGTAGGTCACACATTGAAACAGATCTGAATCTCACCCGCCATTCTTCTGAGACATTGACACATTGATAGATTTCAAGTTCAGACTGATATGCTTTCCAATTCCCATTTCCCACGACTAGAAATCTTATTCCCTGAATTTGGTACACCCAGGGAGGGTGGTAAATCGCACACAAAAAGGGATTTGTCTTCTTTTACAAGTTATAACCCTCCCATGGAAACCGAATAAACCTCATGCTTCAATGGATTGTAGAACAAGGTTACCTTAAGCTACTATTGATCAGTATCCCACAACCAATGTCCCAACAATTTGTAGTTTCAAAAGGTGCACAGTTGCAAATTGTGCAGGCATAGATCAAGTAAATCTAAATCTTTGAAAATGACAACTCGTAACTATTTATTTTTCCACATCTTAGTCATCCAGAGTCTACAAATTGACTACAGTTCCTTTCAAGTAAAAAAGATAGCTGAAGTATTCATCCCAAATTCCCACCTTTTAGTACGAAAATGATTTATATAATTATATCCCCTAATCACAACAATAGGACCAACAATGATGTGAAGCAATGATCCAAATAGCGGAAATGCAAATGGCAATAACAATCATTAAATACAAAGTTCTAATTAAGAGGAAACTCACATTGGGAAGACTATCTCAACCCCAGTGCCGGCAATGATTCTTCGGATTCGAATAGTTGTGTGAATACCAGCGTTTTGTTTCGAGATAACAATCCCTTTATAAATGGACAGCCTACGCTTGTTCTCAGGAACCTCCTGCAAGAAGAACAAAGATACATCACCGTAAAATTCATGTCACTTCAGCACTCTTCTCAGAATATCCCGTAAGTAATAAAAAGAATACCAATTTGATTTCGACAATATCCCCAGTCCTAATGTCTGGCGTGGGTCTTGCCTTCTCCGCTGCCTCAACTGCCCTCTGATTCAATATCTGCATCAACAACAACAACACCATGCATTTTACACTTCGTCCATCTTCTGTTTTTTCCCTACACATTCTCACACACAGACACACATAGAAAGAGTGCAGAGTGTGGAAAACTAATTGGTAATTAAAACACTCAAGCTAATTTAAGACTACTCGAATTACCCCCATAACGTCTCCAAGCTTGACTCTGGCTTTTCGGGGCAATTTCGGAGCTTCAGAATCCGAAAGCAGTTCTGCT
Organism: Phaseolus vulgaris; assembly: GCF_000499845.2. Taxonomy (NCBI): domain Eukaryota; kingdom Viridiplantae; phylum Streptophyta; class Magnoliopsida; order Fabales; family Fabaceae; genus Phaseolus; species Phaseolus vulgaris. The sequence continues at coordinate 87,002 of NC_023758.2, read as the reverse complement.
TCACCTTCCGAAACATCATCGACATTATCGGAAGGAACATCTTCGGTGGCTTCACCACCGCCTTCGAGGTTGGAATCAGCTCTCACGAGGAAACTAGACTTGGCAATAAGGGGAGTGCAGCGCCATGAAATTGGAGTGGAAGGAACCCTAGAAATTAGCGCAAAGTTACGAGGGGAAGAAGAAGAGGAAGAAGGAGGAAAAGTGAGCTTGGGCGCAAACAGGGCCTGCTGCAGTACAATTTGGGAATCAGTAGAAGATAGAGAATATAAAAATGTTGAGGTTTTGACATTTAATGAAGAGGGGAGAGCAAAACCTGAAGAAGAACTTGAGAAGCCATTGTTAGGGAGAGGGAAATACGGGGCTGCACTTCAGTGGGTAGGAGACATGGGAACACTGCAAAATGTGAGGATTGGGAAGCTCGAATGGAGAAGGCCCTTATCTGTTTCCATCCCTTCCACACGTGCCAACTACACTTTCTTTTTTTCTTTTATTGGGCCGGGCCTGGTTTACAAAAAAGGAGGGACCTGAAGACAGGACAAATTCTTCCTGCACCTCCACACCTTTTTCCTGCACCTCCATATATATATTTTTTTAATTTTAACAATATACTTTTAAGTAGGATGAAGACATTTTCAAGTGATGATAATTGCTTCTGGTGGATGGTGATGAATGTTTGAGGTTGAGATAAATTTTATGATGTTTTTATTGGTGATTATTGTGTTTTTGTTTACTTTTTTTTTTGAAGTAACAAAACACAGAAAAAAAAAATCAACTAGGTGTAAAAATAGAGAACAAATTAAAAAATATATATTTTTCATTAAGAAACATCAAATACAACGAGTCTTCACGCAAACCCTCTCATATAATGATCAAATAATATAAGTGATCTATAAAAAATTACAATAAAAAGGAAGGAATGCAGTTAAGTGAGAGACATGGATGTGAGGTATAGCTGAAGTTATTTAAAAAATTAAAAAAATAAGGTTATATTTTACTTAATATTATTTAAAAAAATTAAAACTGACTTTTTATAAAAGGGAGAATTTGCAAAATAGAGTCCATTATTATCTTATGGGCTGGATGAAGAACACATGTCTCAATCTTTTTTTTTCTACACCATAGTTATTCGTGCATTTCCATAATTTTTCAAGTTTCAAAGTGATGGATTTGCTTCTTTTTTTTCATTTTTATAATTATACCGTAAAAATATAAATTTATATTATAAATTATACAATTTAAAAAATATTTTTATTGTCAAATATATTTTAAATTCATAAATTGTAAAGTTTAAAATATAATTGTACTATTCTAAAGGTGTCGATAACTAAAAAATATTCCAATTATACAATTTAAAATGTATTTAAAATTATTAATAATTTTTAATTCTATAATTTAAAATATAAAATTGTATTTGAAATTTAAAAACTAAAAAGATATATGAGAATCCAAAAAGTACAATAATATTATCTGAAAAATTGAAGTATTTTGGTGTGCCATGTAAAGTCGCCAATTGTGAAGGCAACTTCTATGTTATGAATCTGACAAAAAAAAAATCGTTTGAGAGTTCAATGTAAAGTTATTTGTATCTTTTGTCTTTGATACAATGAAACAAAGTGTTTTTGTACAAGATATTTTTTTATACACATAAAGGCTGAAAAAATTAGACATATTTGTAGATTAGCTGAAGGATTGAAATTGTCACAATGAATTAAAATTCAAATAATTATGTTAGATTATATTGAACCGAGACACATTTTGTTATATAATAAGAGAGAAATGGAATGAACTTGTGCCTTGGGCCAATCATTTGTTTCAGTTTATATCTCTTACATCCTTTAGCCACGTAAAAAAATGAGAAGGTATGTGGGACACAATATTTTCGGCTTCTAGTGTAACATCAATAAGTCAACATGAAGAAACAATATTTAAAGGCATCGTGGATGACAAAAGTGAAGATGGAGACAGCTACAACTTCTGTTTGGATGATGGAGATCAGTTCAAGAAATCTTCTTCGTAATATATTTCGTCTGGCAGTCAATCCGTACATAACATTGACTGCGACCTCCGTGAACACATGTCTTTCATTTCAAAGGAGGCAACATTGAATGCCATAAAACAATACCACATAAACAATGGTTACAAATTTGTTGTTGTGGAATCAAAGCCACAGAGATATGTGGCTTAGTGCATACATCATGATGGAGGGTGCTAATGGAATACATGCATCTTTTAGTAAATTTCGAAGACAATGGGTCATAAAGAAAATTGATGCACAACATCTTTGTTTGTCAACAAATCTTTCGGTAGACCATGTTAATTTGGACTCAACCCATACAACATCCATGGTGCTGACTTCAATAAAAGTAAATCTCTCCATCTCAATTAAAAGCTTAATTGTAGAAATAAAAAATCTACTTGACTATACTATCACATATAGAAAAACATGGTTGGGAAAACAAAAAGCTCTTGCTATGGCGTTTAGCGATTGGGAACAGTTCTACAATGATCTTTCTAGATGGTTGAAACCAGTAAAAGAAAGCAATCTTAGATAGAGAGATGAATTAGACACAGGTTAGAAAAGAAAATATGATTAAATTCCTGTTCAAATGTAGTTGAAATTATGATACATGAAAATTTAACATGATGATTGATTACGACAGAGAATGACAAGACAAAAAGGAATGAGACCAATTAAACCAAGTGAGTGTGTGAACCTTAAACAGTTTTGAGAGTTTTACTGATGAATTAACACTGGTGGTTGCTTAACTTTTATTTTTTTTTACATCATAAAAGACATGAAGATGATTGAGGTATTTTTTGTGTTAACTAGGAACCCAAGACCAAATAGCCAACCTTTATCTTATTAAAATTCCATTTTTTTTTATATATCCCCTTTGAGCCAAGAATTTTTTTTGTTAATATTGCACCTTAACCTCTAATGATATAACCCTTTAACATGTTTAAGGAAGAAGAACATAGATGTAATACATATAGAAAAGGGAATGGTTGGTTCTGATTGTGATAGCCCAAAAATTGAAAATAGGAAGAATCTTTCCTATTCTTGAGTCCCATAATGGAGAAAGTGCTGAAAAAACCAATTTTGCAATAGGAGATTCTCGTTCAAGTGAAAATACTCCAGTACAATTTTCGGAAATTGACGTTTTTCTCACTCAAGCAAGAATGCATAAGACAAAATTGAGCCTTTTTTTTTATGTTTTATCATTTAGCCCATCAGCGCGACACAAAAAGCCCCCTAACCCTAGTAAATTAGGTTAAATAGGGGGCTAAGACTCAACCCGAGGATGGAAGATTGAGAGAAAAACCACATTGAGTGAATGGTAACCCAATTGGGAGAATGGAAGGTGCTAGATGTATGCGTGACTAATTCTACCTTTGGGATTAAGAGTAATCTGCTCAAACTCTTATGTATTAAGTTGATATATTATATATTAAAATATTCAGTTCTTGATTGATGATTGATATTGTTGTTTTACTTATAAATTTTTCGTGATAGATTGAGAATCTTAAATCTGATCGAGAGGTATTTTTAAGGTTCAAACTTAAACAACAATACTTAATATATTTGAGTGCTAAAAACAGACTTGAAATGTTAATTGACATTAACTTTTGAGTGTAATTCTAAGTTGTTTTTATAAGTATGCAAGAGATCGATACTTAGGAAACATTCTTAAGTATTTTATATACGAGAGATCGATATAAATGAATTTTCTATGAGACATTAATTTCAATCAACTAATTTTTTTGTCTGTTTTTTTATTGATCACTGCCAACACAACTAATTCAACACTCTTTTTATTATTCTATTTCATATTTAACGATTATTATACTTGATAATTCATTATTTATTGTGAGATTGATATCCGTTTTTAGAGACAATTATTGCTCTGACAACGCGTAGAGAGTCATCAATAGATTGAATTAGAATTTGTTGAATAAAATTATGTGTAAAGGCCAGCATCAATGAGGGAATAAAATCCCAAACGTAGAGGTCATGAACTAGCATTTGAAATTTTGCAATTTGTGTACGCCAAAAGTTACAGAATTTATTCATTTATGATATAATTACACACGAAGAGCTTTGTACCACAGAAAATAAAGCACTAGATGCAACCCCCAATGAATACAAACTGTAAAAGTTGAGTATCAAACTTTAGCTTTTCTTTTTGTTACTATTAAGGGATCCATGATCAGTAATAAACAAAACGATTTATTAGAAATTATTGATGGAATATTCCATATTCACTTATTAAATATTTTTTAGCTGTTACAGTATTAAATACACATTTTTTTATGAAGTGATAATTTAGGCATGGAAATCTCACAGATTTGGGATTTTTCTTTTAGCTCTACTATTTTTCACTGCCTTTTTCTCTTCTTGAAATTGGGAATTGGGAACGTAGCTGTTACCACAGAGAAGTTACGTTTTAAGTATTTTAATTTAACTCTACACGTTAATAAATTCAATAAACATGAGATGTAAAGTTAACTTTAGAATCACAATTTCACCGTTAAAATAACATAAATCTAATTTTGTCAAAAGAATAGAGGACCAAATTTTTAAAATAACGATAATAAAGGAACACGAGTATAATTACATAAAAATGCAAAATATGAAAAAAAATACATTTTTTTTCTAAAATAAAACACTAATCTTCTCGCTACTTTAAATCAGTTTTTATTAACAAAGTTGTAAAATTAAACCCTAGTGAATCCTCCTGCTGATTAACGAAGAAAATTATTATGAAATAATTTCGACGCACTTTTATAAATTATCACTACTATTACTTTTGAGGTAATTAATATAAAAATTAACAAATTTTTCATATATCATGCTATGATTTATGATCAAATGAAAGTATAAACTAAAACATGTTTTTTAGTTTTTACAAATTTTAAAAAAGAGTAATGCTTGTTTTTAACAGTTGAGTAATAAATCTTTTCCTTGTAGCACTTACCGTCAGCATCACCGGGAAGGCCTAGAACCACCGTTTTCATTAACTTCCGATGAAGGGAATTGCTGAAGATTTGGATCTGCAAAGTAAACAAATCCATTATCTGATCAAGGATTGGAATATTCAAAATCAGTGCACAACTTAATTAATTAACATCCACTTAAAATTGCTTCAACAAACATGATAAAATGAAAGAAAATAGTATAACCTACTTGTCTATTTGTGTTTTAGGGCACTAAAAAAAATCAGTGATTGCAACCTCATTCTAGTTCTACCTGAAGAACTTGGCTGAAGCTTGGTACATGGTATTTTCAGGTCCTTCACTTGTAGTATCTGGCAAAGCTTTGCATTTTCCTCCGTAAGTTCATCAATGAGTTGTTGCTGTTTCATAACCTAAATCCATAGTAATAATAATACTGATAGTTCATATTTGAAGTGACTCAACCATTCGAAAAGTTCAATAAAAAGTATATGCTATAGATTGTGATGCATGTTGGCTTCAAATAAAAAGTTACCGTCTGAAGTAGCTTGTTCTCTGCCTGCATGAGTCCAACCTATAAAGCATCTCTGAATCAGAATTTCATAAACTTAGAACAAGCTCACAAAAAATTGATATCATTCACATGCACATTGATTAGGGAAACGATCGATAATGCTATCTTAACAGCAAGCTCTTTCCACACAAGACCCTTAACCGAAGTAGTACTAGGTAGGAGGAGTCTTAAGTAGCATATAAGTGTTTTTATTTTAAGACTTCTCAACTTCAGCCTAAACCTCTTCTTTAAACAGTTAGTATAAACACATACAAAATGCAAATTGTCATTTCATCCAACTGCATCAACATAATGAGTATCTGAAAATCCACCCTATAAGGCATTTTGAAAGGTTCAGCAAGAATCAAGTCAGTGGAAGAAAATGCACAGCAGCATCTAACAATAATCATATATGAAAGTTTAGTGCATACAGCTTCATCAACTCCTCCTACTCCTTCCTTCCTTAGCATGAGTTTTGGATTTTAAATGTTTAATCCATATCCAATTACTTTTGGATTTAAAATGGGTATCCATATTAAAAAAAACAATTTTATTTTATTTAAAACTTGGACTTTAAGTCTAATTCAATTTTATAAAAGTGACTTGTTAGATTTGCACCACTATATTATAGAATGTTTTTATCTCTAGTCTACTTATCTGAGAGGATTTTGTGGAAAGTTAATAACCTTCTTTGTTTTGCTGTCAAAGGCCGAACCAATTTTTGTAGGTTGAGACCCTACAAGACCTTGTGATAGTTGGTTGACTGGTTTATTTGCCAGCTGCATCACGCTTTCTTGAGAAATTTGATCAAATGATTTAGTTGCCTTCTGCATCATGCTTCCTGCAGATATTTGATCTGCTGATTTAGTTGCCAATTGGGCATTCTTTGAGGTTTCTGGCAAAGGCAATGCACCCTGACCAAATGGTAAACCGGGAATAAGTCCAGACATCTTTGTCATTGATTCCTGGCAAATTCAAGATTTTATCATGAGATATATAAAAGGTAGAAAATAGAAGACAAAACTTTTTGAGATGAGAGAAATTCCACATACTACTACACCAGATTGAAGTGTATCCACCCCTGCTCTCATAGATATGCCTGCCAGTGAGTAAATGAAAAACTCAGCCATCAACTGAAGAATGTTTAGGGTTTATTCAAGCTCAGCAGTTGAGCCTACAACATCCAGAGGTTTTACGTAATTTGTGGCAACGTTTTCTGCTTCCAAATTTTTATTCTTTGGTGTATAATTCATATCATATGAATGTAAAAGTTACAATTTAGTTTGTTTAAAATGATTCTTTCTCCCACAGTGATCCAGAGGCATTAGATTTACCATTAGTAATTTAATTGCAGTACCAAATGGAGAAGGTTTGAAAGTCAATTTAAAGCAATAAATTGCTATTTATATGTATGATATATGATACAAGATATAAGACAACTGCAGAATCAACAAACACTAGAAAGCTTCTTCCTTAGTCCTAAGAGCAATTTCATCTGATCATAAAACATGTTGAGAAGGTGTATAACATACGAAAATTGCAGGTCCGTAAGTGGATAGTTTTAAGAATAAAACAGTAGAAATGATCTAAATTTTTTCAAAAATTTGTGAAATTTTCCAATATTGATAGAATGAACAGATAGCTCAAAAACACCCTACTTACAGTTACTACAACAAAGATCCCCCAGAAAAGGAAAATATGAATCAAACTAGAGAAAAAGGAACCTCATAACAGGGAATGCATATCATGCAATATAAAGCTGAGAGAAAAACCATAAGAAACACCTAATGCTGTAAAAATCAGATAAAGATGGAAGATGTATTATTGGCAGAAAATTGAGAAAAAGGAATAGATATGGCATACCAAGTCCAAAACCATGGCCAAAACCAATTCCATATCCAACCGCGCCCTGAGCACTCGAAGTTCCCAACATCCTAAGCTGTATAAAACATGAGAAAGAGATGTTTCTCCAAAAGCAACAGAAAAGAAAAGAAGGAGCAACATGGTAATGACAGCATAGTTCAAACAGAAAGGTGATGAATTATGTCTTACAGAAGTATTTGCTTGCTGGCTAACACTAGAAATTCCATCGGTTGCACCCTTGGTGATGCTCATTACTTTATCCAACATGGGCATTGTACCTTCACATATTGAGTACATACAAATGACAAAATTATAGTTTAGTAAGATTTCGCAAGTCTAAACAAATATGTCATGCATGCAGAAGAATCAACCATGAGTAAATACTAGTGTTCTATTCTACAAAATCTATCTACAAAGTCATTCATTTATGACATTATTTGTGATTGGTTTAAAAGATCAACTATTTAATAGACATGCTTAAGAATACGAGCTCTTCATTGAGAATAGACATGCTTAAGAAAATAAGATACATATGAATATGATATATGAAAGTGTAGGGAAATTGGAAAAGCTAATACTGGGATTTTGGGGATCAGTTTTTGGCTTGAAGAAGCGTTTCCAATCCATGTGGTTCAGTGTATGTTTCAGAGAAAATGGAAGTAGCTAAATTTAAAGGGCTGATTCCAAAACCTCTAAGCACTTTACCCATCTTCAAAGTAAATGGATTCTCACTTCAAAGTACATTTATTTTCTTCTAAGAGTGTTGTATACATTTATCCTCAAACTTTCTCCTTTACTTTCTCATTAAAAAGTTGTTGGGTTTTTGAAGAAGGTGATCACATTAGAAATTCAATATGAAAAATGAAGCAAAATCATATAATGAGACTTTAGTTAGAATTATATATGTTGGATGTCATTGACGAGAAATTTAATATTATCTAAAAAAAAATACTTATGTAAGAAGTGTTGTCTATCCATATTTTTTTTACTCATATCATGCTATTATGGAATCTCTATCATGAAATTTCTTCAAAGACCTAACGAAACCCACATGCACTAAGTTAGTGATTTCTTAAATTATAAAAAAAAATATTTGAAAGGTAAAACAATTTCATTAATGACACAATATTTGAGAAATTCTACATTGTACAATGAGACACTTACCATTTGAATTAAATGACACAAGAAAAAGGATATATTTTGGTTAAATCTCCTCATAAAATAAGGTTGGTTATTTTCTCATTAAAAATCATTTAAATAAAACACACACAAAATCAAAATGCAATTTTTTATTTTGATTTTAATCAAATTTTTGTGATTTAATTTAGATCGATTATATGTTTTTTTATTAATACTATAAAATTGTTAAATATTTATTTATGAAAAAATTATTTAACATTTTTCAATGAAAAATGTCAAATAAAATGATATGTTATTAAGTTTGTATATATATTTTAATGTTTATAATTTCAACTTTATATAATTTATAACAATAAATAATAAATATTTTTTTATTAGGTGTACATAAATTATATTTTTATTTTTCCCTTATAACAACCACATCATGTGATGTGGAAGAGAAAGAGGTTAGGTTTAATAATTGGGAATGCCTTGTTGTGGATGAGACCTATTGTCATATTGGTATGTGATGTGTTCTTTTGAATTTTATATTTTAAAATGTAAACTACTTTATTTTAAAAAAATTATATAAATATTAAATTTATATTCATTAAAAGAAATATAAAAATGCAAACACATAGACGCAATAATGTCTATGTTTTTGCTAATATTCATAAATAAATTGTATAATCTTATAGTTAAAACTATAGTAAAAACTTGTGATAGTATTTTGATAAGTATAAATACATTTTAAACAGAATATAAATATAACAGCATTCAAGAGACACCCTTATCTATACTTCATTCCAAAACTCATCATATAAGTCTTAATTTACTTTGTGAATCTCCCTTTGTGTAACTTTTACTCCAATATAAATGTTCTATAAGATCTATATTTTAATATTTTTTATTTAGTAATTGGCAAAAAAAATGTATTTTTAAGACAAAAAATATCTTTTATTATGATTGGGATCCTTTGTTAGATATTAGTTTTTAGTTATTATTTTTAGATTTGTTTGATTTTCAACACCCATATTATAAATGTTGGAATAACTGTACAAATAAGTGTACTCTATTCAACAGATTAGGTTTCATTCATAGCCCAACACATCATGTAGCATCCAAAACAACAAAAAAATAAAAAATCAATCACAATTAAACAAATTATTAAAGTCTATTAAATGTTGACCCCAATGAAAGTGCTATATTTCAACTATCTTTGCAACTAACACATTTCAATAAATTTTATAAATAATTGATGAATAATAATTAAAAAATAAACAAATAATTCAACATCAGGCCACGATGTTGTTGGGAAGATAGCAGATTTCCTTCATTATAAGATAAAAATCTAGATTTTATAAAATGTCTCCATTAAACTTTGCTTACATGAAATAAAAAATAAGAGCTAAGTTATAAAAATAAAAAAATTTATCTTAAAAATAAATATTTATATTAACAACTAAATAAAACATTAAAAGTATGAATATTTAAGACTCTTGCATTAGAGTAAAAATTACGAAAATATTTTAAAAGTGATATAGCATAATAAAATTCACAAAACTTAAATTATGACCTTATATAATAACTCAAAATAAAAATATCCATGTTTAGTTTAACTTGAACATTTTATAATAAATATCTATTTTAGCAACATGTTCAAATTAGTTAAAAATAGACAGAATAGAATAAATCGACTCTAGGCTTGAATATTGAAAATGCAATCTATTTAATTAACTTGATACTTTTGTTAATTTATCTTGTAGTTAATGTGTAAAACTTATTCTAATATATTATTTATCTACATGAAAATTATATAGCTTAAATGTTTAAAAAATCATAAACATGACTTAAATGTAATCTAAAATCCCATAAACATTACATATTTCAATTTTCTAATTACTTATTAAACTCAATTTTCACGCAACTTTTAACATGTTCATAATATTTTTTTTCAAATATAAACAGATTTTGACGCCTGGAGCTTTGTAGATAAATCCAATTTGATGATACAAGTTTCACATCTTAAATTTATAAAAAAAAAATTGCTCAAAATCAGATCTCAGAATTCACAATTCAAAACGATAACTATTTTGGAACAATCAAATTGATCCAAAATTAAACGATAAAAAACAAAATACTTTTTAAAAAACAAACAAAGGATAGCCTATTATATTCTATTCCGTAAAAAATCTTTTACATTTTTGCAATTAGGTTACAAACAACGAAACTATTTTTTAATCTCATTTTATCATAAAATATTTATATTGTAATCTCCAAAAAATTGTAAACCATGAAAGGCAGAGCAGTAGAGGTAGTGGAAGGAAAGAAAACCAAAAATGCAGGAGACCCTTTAACTTGCAAGAACTTGTGATTCTTCTATTATGATTACTAACCTACTTTTTTCTTTGTTTTCTTCGGCACTCAAAACATTCACTACACGGCAACTCATTTCTATTTCTACCTGAAGAACTTCCTTCAAATTTTCTAGATGGTACTTTCAGGTCCTCCATTAGTATACGCCTCAGTCTCTCATTTTCTTCCACAAGATCTTCAATGATTTTCTGGTGTTTCAAAACCTAAATCCACACAAAAAAAAAAAGATAGTTAAAATCATGAGTTTTTGTGGTCAGAAGATCAGATAATGATTGAGAATCTAAGCGTGCATAAAAATTACCATTTGAAGTATTATCTTTTCTGACTGCAGACGTCCAATCTACAATGTATCTTAGAATCAGAATTTCATATAATATTTTATTAACCGCAGAGAAAGTCATAAAAAGAGGAAAGGGGAACAATATAGACAAATGAACATTCTATCATTCACACGCATATTGATTGGGAAAACGATGATAATTATGTCCATCGTACACATTGTAGTTTTGAAAAACATTTCACAAACAAGACGACTTCTAATAAGATCATATTAATAATCTAATTGCAAGGAAATTGTGTAATAAAACGAAAATTAATCTACCATCATCAATCACAAAAGGGTATATAAAAAAGCAAACAGAATTTAGCAATACCAAGACTCAGTAGTTTAACTAAAAAACGATGCACACATGAAGAGGTAAAAAAATTGAATGTGTTTATTCTCATACCTACAACTGCCGACCATATTTGCAGGCTCAAAACAAGTCTAATAAATAATAATGTACAATGATTTTTTAATGTCAAGAGGATGCAAAATCAAAGATATCAACAATATTGATATTTAATACACAGAAAGCATAGATACATTATCAACGCAGGAGGTTCGCATGTGAGTTTCAGGATATCAGGGTATCATGTCTGATCTAATTAAAAAACCTAGTCCATGATGTAGCATTCCCTGTTATGGCCCAAAAACAATTAGATAGGAAGACACAAGGGTTTTTCTTTAATACCCATCATGTGAAAATAGACATCATGACCGAACCCTAGTCACTTCTAGTTTACCCCCCCTCCACCCTTGTTACCACCAATGCAGTAGCAAGATAAAACCAACATTGCTACCACTGCAATAACCATTACCTCTATTACCACCATCTAACCATGGATAACCATGAGGTTTTTTAGGAATTTCACAAAATATTTTTTAATATTTCAGGAAACTAAGCACTTTTCAAAACATATTCAAGAATCACATTCACCCCAAGGGCCATAACTAAAGTAGCTTGGAGAGATTACTGGATTCCACCGAGGCAGCTTCAACTATATTATAGCCCCACCTTCCCCATCTTCATACTATCATACTATGTCTAGAGGTTTCCTAGTATTCCCACATAAAAAGAAGAAACACATTCATGGGATATAACTATCCAAATAGGCAAATTGTTCCTTTAGTCTACGTCTCATCTTTCAACACTCTACCATTACAGAATGCAAATTATTTCACTTCATCAACATGCAAGTAAAAATTATTAAAAATCAAGTCAATGGCTAGAATGATAGAAAGCATTGCATTTAATTGTGATTTATGAAAATGAGTGCATACTGCTTCATCAAGTCCTTCTCCTTCCCCCTTCAATACTGGATTTTGCAGGAAGTTGCTAATAACCTTCTCAGTTCGGCTTCCAAATGCAGAGTCAACTGCAGTGCTTCTTAACAGAGTATTTTCAAAATCTGTACCAATTTGCACAGGTCGGGACCCTGCCAGACCTTGAGATACTGGATCAGTTGATTTAGTTTCCAACGGCATCATGCTTCCAGCAGAACTTTGGTTTGTATTGACTGTATTTACGGCATTTTGCAAGGATGGTGGAAATGCAGCCTGATTAAGGGCTAAACTGGGACTAAGTCCGAACTTTGTCATCGTCTTCGTCACTACATCCTAGAAAATTCAAGATTTCGGCCATGAGATACAGAAAAGGGAAAAGAAGATGGTAATACTTTTGTTAGAAGAGAAAAATTCACATACTACAAGACAAGATTGAATTTGATTCAAAACCCCTGGTTTCACAGCAAGACCTGACATAATAAAAACATAATAATTTAGCTACCAACCACAGCGTGCAAAATATGGAGAACCTCTGTCAACTAATATGATTAAACTGAAATGACCATTTCAAGTGACAAACATAATATGACCAATGATATATAGATGACAACTAAGTTTCAAGCATGACCAGCATTTGAGCCTACAGTGTCCTGAGATTTAGGAATATTGTAGCCATTTCTAGGGAGCATCAGCTGCCTCCACTTTCTTTTTCTTTAGTGTAAAATGCATGGTAGTGTATAACATTACACTGCATTTGTTCAATATAAATCCTTCTCTTGTGCATTGCATAATATATCATCAAACCTGAGAAGCAGCATTCGGTGAGCCATAGTTCCTTATAGTTTTAAAAATTAATTTCATAAGGCAAACGCTCCAAAGCTGCCTTCTAGGAAAGATTAAAATGTTGAAACACCAAACTTCCAGTTCCATATATGAATCATTTTGGGAACTACCAAGGAAAAATGTGGTAAAAAATTTGGAAAATATAAAAGTTAAACACATTGCCAATAGCGGCACTGCAGACAGAATAATAATTCAGAAAAGAACAGAATGACTCAAACATCACAAAAAATGGAACAGATGACATGAGCATCCAATGTAAAGGCTAAACAAGGGAATTCATGTAATGCACAAGCATAACTAAAATGTGATGACATAGAAATCACAAAAGGGTGAAACATTTACCAAAGAATTTATATAAAAAATGAACAGATATATGGCATACCAACTCCAAAACCATGACCAAAACCAACTCCACATCCAACACCCAGTTCAATGTTCTTAGCTCCCAACTTCCTCAACTGCATAAAATGCAACAAATAAATAGTCTATAATAATTAAAAAAAAAGTAATATAGGTGGTAAGTTGGATTAGAACAGCATTTATTTATGTAAACAGGAAAATGATGAATGTTGTCTTACAGAAGTATTAGCATGCCTACTAAGACCAGAAAATGCATCGGTCGCACCTCTGGTGGCACTCATTACTTGATTCAACATAGGAATTGCACCTAAATGGAATAATGAACAAGTGGTAAAAAATATTCACTGAATTTGACAAATATATAATCATAATCACCTTGGTGAAAGAGAATCAAATACCCAAATTTAAAGGGCGCCCAACGCCGATGCCGACTCCACAGCCGATACCAAAACCTGTAAACACTTGACCCACCTTCAAAGTAAATGGATTCTCTATTCGAATCTTATTTTTCTCGCCATTAACTCTCCCAATTTCCATTCCCCTATCACCTCTTCACCTCTCCAACCCTAAACCAAAAACCCTTTTTCTTCCTAATTACAATTTATGAAAACCCTCTTTTTTCTTCTAAATATTTCTGTAAAAGTAATTTCTCAGTTAAACTTACACTTGTATCGGAATGTACATGTTTATTGAACATGTTCTCTCAATCGTATTTATACATTTCATTATTTATTTATTTTATTCAATCTTTCACTACTGAAATATTTAATTAGATTCCTCATTTAAACAACATAATAATGTAATTTTTTTATTAATTTATTCAACTTTAAAAATAGAATAATACAATCCTTTTATGTTAAATATGATGTAGATATATAGCTATATAAATTTCCATCCTACATCTACATTAATGTATAAATAATAATAATAATAATGTGTAAAAGAAAATCTAGTATACATTTTACATTATTATTTTGTTTTTAAGTATATTTAAAATTATAAAAATTAAAAGAAATTATTCAAATACTAAAACTAACAATTTACATATTTTTAGTTATCATTATTAATATTTTTTATCTTAAAACATATGGAATCACAATGTGATTTTTTTTCACTTGTTAATTTTTATCATACATAAAGTGAAAATTTATAATATTTTATACAAGATTAACAGTATTTATTTATTAAGTATTATAATACTGATTATATTATAATATTTTAAAAAGTGAATAATTTTATTTAATATTTTATTAATAAAAGCCTAAATTAAATAAATAAAAATATATGGATAAACACTAAAAGCCGGATAATTTTGACTTACACCACACCAATATATTCGGTTCAATAAACAATTAAGAATCAGAATGCATAGATATATGGTGAATTTTTTATTGAACTTTTTTTATTATTATAATACCTGATAAAACTAAAGAAATGTCACATTGTGGTGGAAGATTGACTTAAAAAATTACATTAATTAGTTTAATAGGAATGAGACTAGATTAGCAACATTCTAAATAATGAGAAAAAATTCAGAATAACAATAAATAAGATAGTGATAAGCCTAAGAGATAAATAAGGAAATTAACTTCAAACCAAACAGGGAATTTATTAAAAATTTATGAATTCCAATACACTGTGGGAATTGATGTGGGACTAGAATGAGAGGGAAGAAAGAGGTGGTGAGACTACAATCACAGCAAATGCATTGTTCTTGAGGTTGGGGAGTGGTACTGTCATAACATATCCAAACCTCACATGATCAATCCAAGTACAAACATGAACAGGTTTGTTTCCTTCATTGAATGCCACCTCCTGCACTGCAAACTCTTCCCACCTGCTTCCTCTCATCTCATACTTCAACTTCAGTTCCATTCCCTCACCTCTTGACCAACTTTCAACTTTGATTACCTCTGATGAACACTCTTTCACCATCACACAAAATTCTGAACCCAAATCACTCTCTAGCTTCCGTTCTGCTTCCTCAACACAAAGCATAGCCAACTCCCTCCCCATCTTTGCATCCTCGGTAATGATTTTGAACACCAAGCTCTGCACCCCGCTTTCACTTTCTGAACGGTTAACTAATGGAAGAGACTCCCAGTTTTTCATAGGAGGATGGTAAAACACGGGTCTCTGAATTTCTCCATGTTGGAGTGACATGTTATGGTGTATTTCGGCCCATTTTCCCAGAAAGTTTTCCACCAGGAAAACCTCTGCCAATAGCAGGCTGCAACTAATGCCAATAGTATATCCTCCGCATTCAAAGTTTGTCACCTAAAAATAAACACACAGACACTCACAATCCATTGAAACCAACCAAAAAGAGACTAAAAATGCACAGAATGAAACAGAACTGGTTAACAAAAAGACAAAAACAAATAGTATATGTATGTAATGTAACATTTGCCTGAACATAACAAAGGGGAGAGAACTGAGGACACTGAGCATCAATTTCCTTCCAGAACACAAGCTCGGTCTTGAGATGTTGGTTTCTCTTGTTCAGCTCAAGAAAGTGTGACAAGCTTGTTGGGTAACATGCCTTTAACAGTCTAATGCCAGAATCATTGGCCACAATTTCGAACCCAGTGTCATCAATTCTCTGAAGGCGACCTGCAAGAAGAGGGTGATCCAACAGAACCCTGGCTAGTGACTCCACGATCCAACCAGCCATGTACCAACCATCATCACCCTCCTTCAAATTCTGGTAGCACAGAACTATTTGGTAGCATCCGTGAATGGCGTTTGTGTGCTCGTCACTGACCAAAACTTTGCGAACTCGGCGTGGCTCTGTCACCTTGAGCGGTGGCACGCTCATTATAGTCAAAATCTGCAACTCTGAGAGGCTCTGGCTTGGGGCGCTACCCTTCCCATGCACCTCCATTGTTTTGTTCTGTTTTTTGTTTTTTCAATGTATTGATCTTAACTGAGAGAGTGACCACAAATTTTGGAGCGTTGGTGCATTTATAAGGATGAGTTGCAGAAGAGGAGCAAAATTAAAAAAGTGCTACACCATCCACCAAACACAAATCAATGCTTTATGATATACCACACTTTCTTTTAGGGGAAAAGTTTTGTTACCACTCATGCAGAGTGAATAACACTATTCAACAACCCTTTATAATAATATTATATAATATTTTTAATTAAAAATAAAAATAGTTAAAATATCAATTAATTTGTTTGTTAAGAGTGTGTTTTCACTTTCGGCTGTGTCAATTATCAGGTCATTGTTTAAAGATAATTGATGTTGCTCTTGAAATAAAAAATTAGTATATATGCAAGTTTGGATAAAACAGAAATAAATGCAATAATAAATTATACGAAATTATTCTAACTACGTTGTCTTTTCATTGCCCTCTATCCCAACCAACATTCTAACATCCTATTTAATATGAAAATGTTTAGTTAACATTCTACATAGACTTACTACAGACGTGATATTGGGTGAGGATGTGGCAGTGGAGTTTATTGTAATTTTGATGTGAGTGATGACACTAAGGGCAATGGGAGTGATATGGCACTCAGGGAAGTTTTGTAAAAGTGTAAGCATTTAAGTGCGGGTGCGAAAGCGGGAGAGTTTCGAACAAAAGGGAAAAAGAAGCGCGGCCTCGTTGTCGGAGGGAGGGAGAAAAAGGAGTAGAACAACGAAGCAGAAACCGAAAACGTCTTTCTTGTGCGGTCGTCGTTGCTTGTTTGTTTGTTGTTTAAGTGCTCAACGCTATTGGCTTCACTCATCAATCAGAACTGTTAGTGAAGCACAAACCAAACTTTTGTCGGTGTAGGGTGTTTGAAATCAGGAAAACGTCTTTGTTATGCGGTCGCCAATGCTTCTTTATTTGTTGTTGAAGTGTTCATCGTGATGGATGATTCTGTGTTATTAGATTGGGTTTGAATAAATTTTATAGGGTGTCTACTTCGATGTTGCGAAAATAGAATTTTGATGGATTTAGGGTGTTGTGTGTAAAGAAATGTGCAATTGTTTTGCAATGCAAGATGCAATCCTTGAAATTTTTGAGCAGGTACCAACATTTTTTGACTAGGGTGTCCAGTTTTCTTTTTGAATGGATGGGCTTGACAATGTTAAGGTCATGCCCTTTTATTGTGTTATTGTCTGCATTCTATTCTTATGGGTTCACGTATGAAAGGATTGTGGGTTAGATTGTCAAGCTTGAGTGCAGTCACTCAACTTTTGAGCAGGTAACCAATTTTTTTTCACTTGGGTGTCCAGTTTTGATTTTGAATGTAAGGGTTGGGCAATGTTAAGGTAGTGTCATTTTCTTGTGTTGTTGTGTGCATTGTATGGTTTTGGGTTCATTATGAAATAATTGTAGGTTGGATTGTCATGTTTGAGTGCAACCCTTGAATTCGTGAGCAGGTAACCAAGTTTTTTCACTTGGTGTCCATTTTTTATTTTGAATGCATGGGCTAGCCAATGTTAAGGCAGTGCCTTTTTCATGTGTTGTTGTGAGCAATGTATGATTTTGGGTTCATGTATGAAATAATTGTGGGTTGGATTGTCATGTTTGAGTGCAACCCCTGAATTCGTGAGTAGGTAATCAAATTTTTCCACTTGAGTGTCCAATTTTGATTTTGAATGCATGGGTTGGCCAATGTTAAGGCAATGCCCTTTTCTTGTGTTTTTGTGAGCAATGTATGGTTCTGGGTCCATGTATGAAATAATTGTGGTTTGAATTGTCATGTTTGAGTGCAACCCCTCAATTTTTTAGGAGGTAACCATATTTTTTCACTTAGGTGTCCAATTTTGAATTTGAATTCATGGTCTGGTCAATGTTAAGGCAATGCCCTTTTCTTGTGTTGTTGTGTGCATTGTATTGTTGTGGGTTCATGTGTGAAATAATTGTGGGTTGAATTGTCATGTTTGAGTGCAACTCCTCAATTTGTCAATAGGTAACCATAATTCTTTTTTATGCCTTACTGAATGGAACGAAGTACCAAAATTAATTATGAAATTGTTCATTGCTTTCAGGTTTGACATGACAAGGACTACAATCGAAGTTCATGAATCAAAATGTCATGAGTATGTTTTTGTCAATATTTATGTGAATTGGTTTTATTGATTTTCTTAATCGAGTTATTTTGGTTGTGTTAATTGGTTAGTTATTTGTTGTGGTATTTAGGTTGCAGTGCGACACTGTTGTAGAACAAAGTATTTGGGGGTTATCAATAACATGCTAACGGAGGAATGAAAAAGTTGTATTCAAGCAACCTCATTTGTATGACTGATGTCGTTGGGTGAGATAGTGAAAACTAGTACGATAGTATTGAGGGAGCTATGTTTGATATGGGTTGAGAGGAGGGGAGATTTTTTCTTATAAGGTCTGTATTTGTTCCATTTACAACCGTCAACCGACCACCACCAGCAAAACCGTCCACCGTCCAACGACGACCACTAACGAAACACCACCACGAACGGAACCCCACCCACACCTTGCACCTCCGACAACCGCACACCTCCAACGCTTGCGAACCTCCGACAATCGCGCACCTCCAACTTTTGCGAACCTCCGACAACTGCGCACCTCCAACGATTGCACACCTTCTACCACCGTGCACCTCCGACCACTTCTAAGGTACTCCCTCAACTCAAAACAAATAACTCACCTCCTCTCCTCCCCCATATTTATCATCCCTCTCATATTTATTCATCACTCACCACACTTGAAGTAACCCATCGAACATTGTATGAATCTGTTTTTATGCAAATGGAATCTTATGCGTGAGAATCTCATGTGGAGGGAATATCTGCAACTGCATAGTTCGGGCTAATATGACAAATAAGATAATTGATGAAGGGTAATATGGTAAAACCAAATATTTTCTCACCAAATCTTCACAACCTAGAGTCCTTATCCACTTTCTTCGCCTTTTCTCTCTCTCTCTAATACCCATAAACACCTAGATGTAAACATGATGTTTCCTTCGTTTTCAATCTAGATAAACAGTAATACTCGGATACAAAGAGAGACATAGAGTAATTGTGGACTATAATAAGGTGTTAAAGAATTAGAAAATAAAAAATAAACGCTGGTATTTATTCAATTAAAGGATATTTGTAACATTATTCAATTGTTATTTTTTTTTTATTATATATTGGCTTTCATGTCATTGTCATTGCATATTAGTTATGATTTTTTTCTCTTTATGGAATGGTTAATTGTTAGAGGACTTTTAAAATTGAACACCAACAAATAATTGGTACTTTATTTAGAGTAGACCACATAGATAACCTACTTCACTCCTATTTATTACATGTAAGTTAGAAAGATACATGTATTTTATTTACAAAAATTAAACAACAATATTAAATGTATAACATATAAATTCAACTAATTGTTTATGTAAATTATTACACATGTGTATTTATTTATTAATTTATACATATAACTTACATAACAGCGAGCCAGAATAAAAATATGATAATATTTAGTAGTATTGATGTTTGCGTAGGAAATACGTACTATATATATAATATAATATAAAAAGATTTTGGGTGATATTTTTTTGGGAAATATCTAATATTAGGATGTGATAGCACACAATATAAATATGTCTGTGCGACAGTACTTTCTTTTAACCATAATTATATAATGTGCTTATAAATAATTTAAAAATACACTTTTTATCATTTATCTCAGTTATTTTCTATTCTAGACTATAAAATTACAACAACTATTTTGAAGGAAAAAATATATAATTATTAGTAATTCAAATAGTATTATAAATTTCTAAAATTCCAAAAGTATCTTGTAGCAGTTGACAAACATAATATTATCATAACTTGTGATTGAATGAAGTAAAAACTTAATAACACACTCTTATTTTGAAAACTTAAAAAACATTTACAGTGTTGGTTTTCAAAAGATGTTCCCCACCACTAGTTTGTATGGTGCAAGGTTGAACACTACACACCCCTATCTCCCTCCACAACCGTAATGCTTATGGCGTAGCTGCTACAGCTCTCAACATATCACAACATCTATGGCTACAACAACCTCGTCATTTGTCTTCCTCAAATCTCACACCTCACCGTTTTGTCTCACCAAAACATTGTTCACGAACATTGATGGGTTTGGACATGGAATTGGAACCCGCAGAGGTTACAGAGTCATAAAGGCTCAATCTCAATCTGATGTACCGAAGGAACAAGTTGTGATTGTGGGTGCTGGGATAGCAGGCCTTGCCACTGCTCTCTCCCTTCACAGGTTACAATTCCAGCTCTCTTCATAGCCACGATCTTGTTTATTCACTGTGATGATCTAACTTTGTGCATCAGGCTTGGAGTTCGGTCCCTGGTGCTGGAGCAGGCAGAGTCACTTCGAACCGGTGGAACCTCTCTCACCCTTTTCAAAAACGGATGGAGGGTACTCGATGCAATTGGAGTGGCTAATGATCTCAGAACTCAGTTCTTAGAAATTCAAGGGTACATGGATGCACACATGAACACCCTTTTGAAAAACTTGATCTTTTTTAATCTGTATACCAGCTGAGCTTGATCTGGTTCACACTATCAGCTGTACAGGATGGTGGTGAAGTCCGAGGATGGAAGGGAACTCCGCGCCTTCAATTTCAAGCAAGAGGATGAAAGGTACGTTCAGTGGTGTGTGGATATGATGATGAAGTATGCTTCACTGGGCATGGTTTGGAATGATTAGCAGATAATCATGCTATGTACAAATAACATTGGAAATTGATGCTTATATGTGTGTATGAAACAACATTTGTTAGTAAAGGCTAGTCTTCAACAGGATATCAGGACAATCAAAAGAAATGAAATAAACTTATTTCCTAGATGAAAACTAACTTATATAAGCTAATTTCTTTTAAGAAATACACTGAAGATAAAAAAAAAAAAAACCTCAATTATCATTTTCTCTTACAATTTTGTAATTGTCATCAAGCACTGGTTGTATGATAAGGCAGTAAGTTTTGGTGAGGACAAATATTAAGTCATGAAATGCAGTCAAGAGGTACGTGCAGTGGAGAGGAGAGTGCTTTTGGAAACCTTGGCTGGTGAGCTACCACTGAATACCATTCAATATTCTTCACAATTAGCAAGGATTGAAGCCACTCCAAATGGGGATACCTTGTTGGAACTTGTGGATGGCTCTAAGTTGCTTGCAAAGGTTAGTCATGGTGATATAACTATTACTAAATTTCTAGCTGCGGGCATCATTCATCATCACATGTTTAGTTAATGAAATGATTGGCTATATAATTGAAATCTTAGTGTTACAGTGTCCAAAGAATTACTAAATGATAGAACTTAGAGACATGATGGTCCATTATGAATAGAAAATCGATTTAATCTCTAAATAGACTGTGATAGGGTGCGATGGAATTCGATCACCAATAGCTAAGTGGATGGGATTTCCCGAGCCCAAGTACGTTGGTCACTGTGCTTTCCGTGGACTTGCGTCTTATTCTGATGGACAACCTTTTGGACCAAGAGTGAATTATATCTACGGAAGAGGGTTGCGCGCCGGCTTTGTTCCTGTTTCTCCGACCAAAGTTTACTGGTTCATCTGCTTCAATAGTCCTTCTCCAGGTTGTTATGAACAAAACGCATGGTAAAATTAAGTCAGTGACTTTGTAGTCGCAACTTGCATGATATACCATAAAATCTCATGAAAAAAAAATCGATGGCAGGTCCAAAAATAACCGACTCATTGGTGCTGAAGAACCAAGCTAAGGAACTGGTGAAGGATTGGCCTTCGGAGCTATTGAACATAGTGGATTGTACGCCGGATGATACTGTGATCAAGACTCCATTGGTAGACAGGTGGCTTTGGCCAGCCATAAGTCCAGGTGCTTCTGCAGGAAGAGTTGTGGTGGTTGGAGATGCATGGCATCCAATGACCCCAAATCTTGGGCAAGGAGCTTGTTGTGCACTGGAAGACTCAGTGGTTCTTGCTAAAAAGCTTGCCAGAGCAATCAAGTCTGAAGATCCATCTGTGGAAGAAGCTTTCAGGTCCTATGGCACTGAAAGATGGCCCCGTGTATTTCCACTAACCATACGTGCAAACCTTGTGGGTTCCGCTTTGCAGTGGGAGAACCCACTGGTGTGTTCTGTTAGGAACAATATTGTCATACCTAAACTAGTCAGGCTCGGGCCATTGTTAGAGCATACAAATTTTACATGTGAGAGTCTATAAAGAAGAAAAACATGGCTGCCAATGGCAACCACATTGAAAGATGCTTCATTTCTCTTCAATCTGTGTGCCTGAATATATATATATATATATATATATATACACACACTGCATTGAATGGGTATAAAAAGATAGATGTTTGCGTTCATTATTCAAAAGGTTACAATCACAGCATTTATCCAATCTTAAATAAGTACATTAAATCTGCGAACTTCTCCCTTATTATTTTACCTAAAATGATTGGCTTGCCAAAAACAAAATCTAGTGTACTTTTACCAATTAATACAGATTTAATAGTGGAAACACTCGAATTCTTTGTTATTGGGAAATAATTCCTCTGATACCATAAAACAGTGACACTAACAACAGATGCATTCCGAAATTAACATTAATCTGTATCACTAAATTTCTCTGGAATAGCAATCATGTTAACTCGCACTTCTATTATTTTCTTTCAGAAAACCAATTGCATAATAAATTTGTATATAATCTCTATAATCTGCTCTCCGCTTAAATCAGGAGGATTCAACAAATTCGTGTAATAATAAAGTGAAAATTGAAGAGGGTTGAGGATGAATAAGCGTACAAGCAATCTACTGATAGACAATCTAATAATAAGCAGAGCAATTCAGGTTTTCTTCGTCGTTGCGGAGAGTCTGGGGAAAAGTCAAGAAAAGACGGAGACCCATTTCTTATGCAGGCGTTGACCAGAGTCTGAAATAGAAATCTGCAACGGATGGGTAAAAATTAGAGAGTGTTGGTGGGAAGAGGAAAGGGAGAGAAGGGTGAGATTGAAAAGAGGTAACCTTTAGTTATGATGTGGTGGAGACGTGGGAGCGGAGAAGAACCAGAGAACGACGGCGCATAAGAGAACGAGGAGAGGGATGAGATGGACAGCGTGTTGTGCTGATCTGAGACGAGAGAGGTGTCTCTGGGCAACGTCGGAGAGGGGATCGTACGTGGGTAGGTGTTGGTCGGTGTCCATGTCCAAGTCCAAGGATGGTTTCTTACGCCAAACACTACCACTACCACTCCACGACCTCTGCATAGGTTAAGGTTGTGTTGTCTTGTGTTGTGTTGCGTTGCTTAGCGCAGGGGAATACAAATAACCCAACAAAGGGCGATGCTATCCTTTCACATCACTTCTCCAATTCGCTCTTAGCTTCTTTCTCTCTCCTTCTTATGTCACACTTGCGTAAACCCTTTCTCATTTTTTTTTTCTCTTCCACTGTCAAACTGTATTTTTCTTGGTGCCGGCGTATAATATGTGTATATACATACGGACTCTGTTGCCTATACAATACCAATATTTTCATAATATGTTTTACTTCATATTAAATATTTTTTTTGTCAACTTTCAATGTATGAGATAAATTTGTGCTGAAAATATTATTTAAAAAATGCAGGGAATTACAGACTTCAAACACTTTAAAGAAACAGGTTTTGCGAATCGCGGAACTGAATGGGATAAGGTCGAAATACATATAAAAAATGAAGTCTTAATTTTCTCTCTCTAATTTTTTCGTACTTTTACATTCGGATCAAAATTAATTTTGTGCTTGAAATAATTAGTTTTGTAAAGATTATGAAGGTGTTGAGATGAAAAGTTTGGGTGATGTATATATATATATATATATATATATATATATATATATATATATATATATATAGTTTATGTGGACAGGGTGATGGAATTGATAGAAAAAAGTGAGAGCTGAACTGCATGATTTTCATATGCAAAATAAGAAGCAGAAGCCAAGATACTCAGTTATTGAGCAGTGATGGGGAATGGTAATATTAGGGTGAAGAGTGGCATCAGATAAAGCAAATGAGAAACAGATACGTGTGGGGGTGAAGAATGCCCTCACTTGTTGCTTTTCGGCACTTCACAATGTGCGTTACCCACTCAACAACACACCTTTTGTCTTTTTCATAAAAATGATACACATTGCAAAACAAAAACATATTTCCGTTGCCGGGACTTGAACCCGGGTCTTTCGGGTGAGAGCCGAATATCCTGACCAACTAGACTACAACGGATTTCTGATTCTCTTACGCACATTTCTTTATTTATATATATATATATATTTATTCGCTTATCTCTTTTAGGAAAGTGAAATTAATTGAGGCTACATACGTGATATTTGGTGATAATGTGACATTGGCTCTATATTATAATGTATGACTCGTAACACGCAAAATTGGTTACCCGTGTCTCTAAGTGGTTACTTATGTGATGGACACAAAACTGGTTACCCGTGTGTCTGTAAGTGGGTTACCTATGTGACATTTATGCTTACCCACTCTTTATGAAAAAAAAATCAATTTTTTTTAATAAAAACAATATATTACATCGGTTAGATAGCTTAACCGATGTAATAACCCTACTAGAGTTAGCTACCCGTGTGTCTGTAAGTGGTTACCTATGTGACGTTTATGACTCACTCACTCTTTATGAAAAAAAATTCAATTTTTTTTAATATGGATCATATATTACATCGGTTAGATTACTTAATCGATGTAATAATGGTCATTACGAGTAAACAAAAATATATTACACTAGTTGTTTATAAGAACCGATGTAATATATTCTTTTTTTACCCTATTTTGAAGCTCACGCTGCTCATTCGCGCACAATCTCACTCTGTCATCTCATTGTCACGTCTGCAACATCAAATATGTGTCATGTGCATAGGTGTCAATGTGCAGAGGGTGTGGGACTCTTATCTTTCTCTAGTTACAAAATAAAGTAGAAAGGAAAGAGAAGGAAGTTGTTACAGGGAAGTATAGGCAATAAGCTAAAGAACTCAGTGTTCTACATTTTGTCTTCTCAAAAGTATGAATACATTTATCTATATTTGTTTTATCTCTTAGTGCGTGTTTGGATTGGGGAGTGGATGTGTGAGGATGTGAGAATAAAATGTGAAGAAAATGAAGTTGTTTGGATTGGGGTATGTTAAAGTGAATGTGTGAGGAAAGTTTATGGAAATTTGTGAGTGATATGATGGTTGTGAGAGAGTTTTTTTTTTTTAAAAAAAAATTGTTAAATGTTACTTTACAAATTTATCCATGTCTATTAAAATTTTTTAATAATGAAATGAGTTATTTTTTGTTTAGAAATAAACAATTTTCAAATATTTCGTAGATTTAAAAATTAAAATTAGAAACTAAATATATATTAAATATAAATATATATAATTTAAAAATTATAATTAGAAAAAAAATGTATTCAACAAATTAAATAAAAATAAAACTTCAAATAATTTCTTAAAATATTAAACATGCATTATAAAATTAAAAAATAAATCAGATCTAATATAAATAAAAGATAATATTTTTTATTATTAAAAATCATATAATAATAAAAAATAAATAAAATACTAAAAAAGTATAAGGTAATTAATAATAGAAAATAATTTCATAAAATACTATTATCAAATAAATTACAAACTCAAAAACTTAATAATTATAAAAAATAAATTAATATAAACACAACAACAAATTAAACAAAAAAGATAACTTAAAATAATTTATTAAATATTAAATATATACTATAAAATTAGAAAAAAAAATCACATCTTATCTAAATAAAAAAATACGTAAGGGTATTTACTGTTCTCAGGTATATCCTCTCCTCTCTTCCCTACAAAATCTGGATCCAAACCATTTATATCTTCTTACTTCTTTCCTTGTAAACCGTACCAATATGCTCTTATTTTTTTTCTCATAATAACTTTTGTTTAGCCCTTGTTAATCATCCATACTCATTTTATTTAGTTAGAGAGCTTTTTAAATGGAGAAGTATATATATGTAGGATTTGATTGTGAAGTTGGAAAGTGATAGGTTAATCTGATTTAGATTATGGAGGTTATGTAAAAGGGAAGAAGATGCATAAGAAATAAGAAAATGATTAGGATTAAGAAGGACTTGGTAAACAATTAGACATGGAGATGGATCCCTGTCTAGAGAGATTAACAGTTAAGGCTTTAGCCCTGCTAGTGTACAATTTCTTTACATTGGAGCTTTGATCTTGCATTAACCTCGCCAAGCTTCTCTTCGCATTGGCTCTGAAGGGACAGTTCGAAGCCAGGAACCCATCCACCAAATGCAAGTAAGCCTCCAAGTCGTGACAACACGCCATGTCCGCATCCGGTTTAAGGTACGGCGACATCTTCGTGTGCACGCGCAGCTCAGTTCCCACGTGCGAGTATGCCAGCGGTGTCTTCTCCTCCAACACACCCCCTCCCACGTTCCGTATTTTCTGCTCAAGCTCCTCGCTCACGAAGATCCCAGGCACGCGTGTAATCACGTCCTGCGAGTTCACAATCCGTAGAACCTTCACGTTCTTCGCCGTCAACCGCTCTCCGAAGGCCTTGTTTCCCACGCGCGGCCCACCGAAGGAAAAAACAGCCACGGGTGGAACTCCGGCGCAGCACGTGCTTATCTCATCGGCCACCAGTAAGGCCAGCGTGGCACCCAGGCTGTGTCCGGTGACGGTAATGCTCAACTCTTCGTCTCTGTAGAGATTCACGAGTCTCTTCACTTCCTCCACAACGGACTCGGACAGACTCGCCACGTGTGCTCCTTTGGTCTTGTAGAGACTCATGAACCCACACTCCACTTTGGGCTTTCCTTGCCCTCCGGGAAGGTCTACCAATTGGGCCCGGAGATTCTCGGCCCATTCCATACACGTGGAGGTTCCGCGGAGAGAGATAACGATGTCTCTCCTTCCCATCCGTGCGATCTCTCTTCTGTCTTCGCAAACGGCCACGTATCCAACCCAGCTCGACCGCTGGCTCATCCACCCAAGATCCGGGGCCACGTCATCCACCCATTTGGGCAACCCGATCGATGACGTGGCATAGAGGCTTTTCGTCACTCTGTACGACCTATCCGGAAGCGCCACGTGGCGAGGATGTGGCGGCTCTTCGGTTGACATGGCTGGGTCCGAGTGAAAGGCCTGATACGCGGCTTGGACGAATTCGCCGTAGCGCACGACTTCTCGCCGGAGATTTTCGTCCAGAGGATCCAGCATCCCTTTCCAGTCGTTGCTGCCGTGGTACTCTCTCCACCGCCCGCCGAGGATGTTCCTCGGGGAGTACTCCGCCGTCATGGAGAGCAGCCGCTGGAGGCGATTGAGGTGGCGCGGGGACATTTCTTCGTTCGCCTTCATCTCCGGCCAGAGCCTGGCCAAGTTGAGCCCTTCTAGAAAGCTTCTTCCTTTCTTTTCCTTCGGGTGGTTGATGATTGGTTGGTGCGGGTGTTGTTGGTGGTGGTGGATTTGGGTGGGTGGGGCGACGGGCATCTGGGTCTCGAGGAGCTTGTCGAGGTTGGCGAGGTGCAAGCGAGTTGACTCGGTGGTGACAAAGGGCTTCTGAAAGGTTGAGGATGAGGAGGCTTGGCATCTGAAGCTGAAGCTGGGGCACCTTATGGCCTGGAACTTGTGAAGGTTGTGGGCTGGTACGGTGGAGCTGATCTGCATCATGGTGAATTGATTGAAAGGAAAATCTTTGTTTTTGTTTGTGAGATGAATGAAGGATTATTGAGCAGATAGATGAAGAGAGCTTGAAGAAGGAGATGCTGCAAATTGAATGGATCAAGTCATAGAAGAGGTGTATTTAAAGAGGTGGTAGTTGGTCGTTGCAAAATTGCCATTGCATCATCTTATAATTACGGGGATACCCAATTCCGTTATTATTTTACCCGCTTTTAATCCCCACTCAATTCCTTTTGAGACCTTTCAAGGAATAACAGTATTAAACAAAGGGAAATGACATCATAGGAGAAGAAAATAAAATAAAAAACAATTTCCCACCCGTGAGATCTTTTGTAAAATTTGATTCTACTGTTCCTTTTAATTTATGAAAATAATTCTATTTTTTGTTATTATAAGTATTTATAAAAAGTTATCCAAATTTAATTGTATTTATACTATTATTTATTTATAAATAAAGACATAATAATTCATTAACTTTTGTTGTAGCGAACTTGAAGACCACACTTAAATAATAATTAATCTTTTCTAATTGATTGATAATGCAAAAGTTTAATTTTATTAAGAAGTTTTTACAGCAGAGATAGGTCTTAAAGCAAAAGATTACGACAATGATGAAAAGTTATTATGACATGAATGATACATGTATTAATGAGGAGTCTAATTTTAAGTTTGTATTTTTCTTTTGTTTATAATTCTTACTAATAAATACGCGTAAGAAAAAGAAAGGTTTATACTGAAGCGTGTATGGGAAAATTTTGAATGTGAAAAGTGCATTAGATTTTTATGTTTTGGGAAGGGAAGCTGAGAAAGCAGTAGTTTAGTCGCATTCCATAAAAGTCTGCTGCCACGGCGTGACGTGCTTCTCACTCGCTTTGTCCTGTAATGACCAATTTGTCCCTGGAAAGGAAAACAAAATATAATAACATTATCTCATCGTAGAATTTGATTTGGAATTATAGACGGTTTGACTCGTAAAATCATAGATCTTACTATTATTAACAAATGTAATAAATATTGTCAACTTCCCAAGGTCAAAATTATAAGATGGCTTATTTTTTAATTATTATTATTAATTTCTTTTTTATTTTGTTGTTGGAAATCTTGCGTCGAATAGAAAAAATTACATTTTATAGTATACAAGTTATGCGAATTTTACCTTATAAGTCAATTTTATATTATTATTATTATTATTATTTTTTGTTATATGAGATCTCAGATCAATTATGGATAAGGACATTTCATAATATATATAAGTGATACAAACTTAACCTTATAAGTCGATTTGATAAGATTGAGTTAGACTTAGAGTTCACCTCTTAATATGATATCAGAGTTATTTAAAGTCTATCACGAAAGTTTGTTACGCTTATTGACTCATTATTAGACTTTTATCGAGTCATCTATAAATATATAATGTCACGACACGAGTTTGAGGATTTTAGCGTAAGGGTGTTTGAGATCTCATATTAACCAGAGATAAAGGGATTTCATAATATATATAAGTGGTGCAATCTCACATTATAAGTCATTTTTATAAGGTTGAGTTAAACTTAAAATTATTGTAAGTAAGTATATGATTTTTGAAAAATAACTTCTTCTTTTTTATAATGAATGAGAGTTAGAGAAGAATTTAAATATTAATTAGTAAATTATACAATTTTAATGAGAATCGAAAACAATATAAAATATTAATGTTGTCATGTGAGTGTCCAACATATGGTCAGTTTCATTTATTAGATCAGCAATAACATGTCCCTAAAATATTGAGAAGGCTTTTGATACCTGGCAATAGTCAAGAAATGTTACTTTGGTGGGACTAAGGAGAACAAGTCATTAATGTTGTTTGATTTTGGCTCAAGTGTGAGCATGAAAGTTTGATAATATGGGTTTGACAGTTAACATATTTTCAAAAGCTAGGAAGCATGCAAAATGTATATGTTAAGACACAGATATTCCAATGTTGGACGTTTGGGAAAGCATTTTGATCCCGCAATGTGGCACTAAAGGAGTTTGAACATTGAATAAGCAACAAAATAGAACAAGTCTGGTCAAGTCAAATACTTGTTTGGGAACAAAACAAAGAAAACCTCGTTGGCCTTAGATACACATAGGTGGTCTGCTCTGTCTTTACCGGTTCAATTCTGAGAAGTAAATTACTGCATTGTTTTGCATAGCATTTAAGTGTCTGAGCAATGCTTGGACCTTATGATAATGCCGCCGGATGCTTTGTTGAATTCATGGTCTTATGTCATACACCTTGCTTTTATTTCATACAGATATGGATACTCAATTTTATATACATATTCATCATAATATTCAAATCTAAATATATTAACTTATAATTAAAATATAAAATATTAATATATTTAAACTTAAATATGTTTCTCATTTTTATATTATAATACAAAATTGATTTTAGTTTCTTTTAAACTATTCCGATACTTATATCAATTTTATTTTATATAATGAAGAAAAATATATATTTAATTGATATATTTCAATAATTTTACTCTTTTGTAAAATCTTGCCATGTTTCCACTTCTAAACGGGTATAAAACAAAAGTATCGATGAAACTAAAGTGTAGAGAACATTTTTTTTTATCAGAAAAAAATTAATAAATAAATTGAATCACTTAAAGAGTGATCCAATCCTCGTACAAAATATTTTTAAAAAAACTCTTCCTCCCTTCTTAAAATTATCTGCTGAACATACAAGATTATAATTACAAGCAAAAAACGCACACATAAGAGGTCAAATAGTCATCCCCATACAAGTTCCTTGATTCAAACACCAATCAGAAAAAGAGAACATCTTATAACGAGACTTAGCATAGATCTAAGACCAAACCTTGACTTGAACCATTACAAATATTTCAGACGCATCAGTCTTTCTCCTATTAAAAATGACATTATTCCTGTGTTTCCAAATTTCACTCACCACACAAATTCAAATAACTAATTAGACGAGAAAGATTTCATAGTCGGAACTAAATAAAATTTAACATAAGGTCGGAATGAATGACAGACACCACAGAGCCACTCAAAGCGTAGAGAACATGCTGCACGTGATTTCATTAACGTAGCAAAACCTGTAAAATAGACACTTTTTCCCACACCGAGGCATGGCACTACACAATGAAGATAATCATCAACACTGCACTACAATAAAAAGCTTGGGACATATAAAGCAACAACAGATTTTCTTTCAATAACATGAGTTGAAATATATGTATACCCCACTCCCATCATCACTTTTATAGGAAGTGGAAGAACCACTCAAAGGGCCACTAATCATACTGCAAAAAGCTATGGTAATCATTTTTATAATAGTATATTCAAATTATTGACGTATGGAAATATTGTCAAACACTTAATAATTTCACATAAAATCAGTATATAATTCTATTGTTTTATTGTTGTGCTAATATTTTTCATTTCATGTTTTTGTTGTTTTTCACTGCTCATTTTTCGGCTTGCTACATTAATGGATGGAATTAATACTTTGGTATTCTTCTTCTCATATTTTTTGTAGGTACAAGTTTTTATCTCTATCACGTTAAGAACATATATAAAGTACCACACACGCATTATCTGTAATTTAAATTTTACAAAAAATTAAAATTATCAAAGAATTTTATTTTTATCGCTACTGAAAAATGATTTTTAACATAAATTATTTTCATTTTAGATGATTTATGTTAGATGTAAATCTCACGCATGCAAAAAAGTGTAATATCGTTGACCAAAATCCGTTATAATATATGCAAATATTATGAGTACCAATATTATTCTCAGATAATTTAAAATATTATTATATTATTTTAAATTATCTGAAAAATAAAATTATATACTCTTACGAAGTAATTATTGTGAAGTTATTAAAAAAACAAAAATATCATGTGCAATAAAAAATTCGGAAAGTGTCCTTTATTTGAATTAAAGATGAGATGTGTGGAGTTTGAGAGTGATAAAATTGTGAAGAAAGGGAGATTGTTTTTATTATTGTAGGTAAAATAAATTTGTGGAAAAAAAATTAATAAAGTTTGTGAGTGATGTTATAAACTTGAAAGATTTTTTTTAAAATGTTATATCATTGTCCTTAAAAATAATTGAAAAATGAAATAAGAGATATTTCTGTGTAGATTTTAATTAATTAAAATTTTATACATTATTTTCGATACTGTTAAATAATTATTTTTGAAAAAATATGAGTGATTTAAAATATAAAAAATTGTCATAAAATAAATGTTTTAATTGTAAATTAGATTTTAATATTAAAAATTGTAAAAAAAAAACGTTTTAAAAATAATTTAAAATGCATTAAAAATAAATAATCTAAAAAACCTATGATTATCAACTAAAAAAATTAATTAATTATGAGACACATATAAATGTTGACATAATTATTATCAATTAAAAACATAAAAATATTAATTATAAGCATGTTATTTTTAGATATTCCCCTGCCAAGTACGCTTACGAGGAAACAAACAAAATTTATAATTCTAATTGATATTAGAAACTGTTTCAATCAATTGCTATTCTTTTATTCACAGATTATTTTAGGTAACAACATGAATGGTTAATGTTATTACATTTGAGAATTTGAAAATCAAACCTTTAATCAAGTGTATGTTTAAGACATGTAATTATTTCTCAAAAATTAATAATATATAGTTAACTATCCTTTCTTTTTCGTTTTATATCTTAAAAAGTTTAAGCATATCTTGTTTAAGATTGTTAAGAAGTTAAGCATATCTTATTTAAGATGGATAAGAAGTAGATTTTAAATTTATAAAATCAACTTATAATATAGGTTTATATATAATGAAATGTGATTATTTTTATTTCTAATTTTCAAACTTACGGGTTATGAAAAGAGTGTCATTTTACATAGTTTTACGAAAGTGATTAAATAAATGCTTGGTTTTGTTTATAAATCAATTTATCGATAATTGTATAAAACACATGCAAGCTGAATATATGCATGTAATCTTGTTTAAGTATAGAAAAAATAAATATTCATTCTTCAGAGTTTTATTCAGCTCTTACAGCCACTACAATATTGTCAGACACCTAATAATTCTAGCATGGAATCAATATGACAATCATTTATTTATTGAAAGTTGATTTTATGTGACACGTTTTGTGGAAATGACAAGTTTTCATCACTTTAGTTGTTGTCACCTATTATAATTTCAGGCTCTGTTTTTATTTGCCCTCTCGGGCACACTATCCTTAATTTCTGTCCCATCACATGGCATGCATAATTAATTTATTTTCTTTTTGGAATTTGAGGTGACATTTTATGTAGTACTAAAAGAAAAAAAAAAAATATTAGGGTAAAATGGTTGCTTACTCTTGTTGTAAGATGCAGTGGCTGGCCTCTGTGCCATATATATATATAAAGACAAAAGACTAAAAGCAAAATGCCCTTTAAATCTTTCCTTCTTTTTCCAAATCTTTTAAACGTGTAGTACATTATTTTGTTGGCACATACAGTCTACTTTTAGTGGATTTTATTTCTTTCTTTTAATCATTTATCTCATTTAACATCATCTATGGTGCTGAATATTCTATACTGGTATTCGGCTCAAACAAAAGACTTGGCTTTCCAACACCACAAGATAAATTTATGTTTAATATTATTAATCAAAGAAATTAATTATTTTTCAAGTAAGGTTAAGAGAGTATTAGATTTTTATGGGTTTGGGATTAATGCAAAATGTATAAACAAGTGCGATTTATTTAGTGCAGATTTACGTTCAACCGATTTCGTTAAAAATGCGGTGACATTTTTATAATTAAGCTCATTTACAAGTGTGCGGCTATTAGTAAAGTTGTACTTGTAAATCAAGCGTTTGGATTTATAAGGGCGGCTATTTGTACAACCGCCCTTGTAAATCAAAACACTTTGATTTACGAATGCGGTTTTACAAATAGCCGCCTTCTTAAAACCTTTTTAATTCTAATTTAGAAATGCGCCACTTACGTGTTGATACTCTTCTTTCTCTCGTGCTTCGTTTCTTTTATGTGCTTTCTCCATTATTT
Organism: Phaseolus vulgaris; assembly: GCF_000499845.2. Taxonomy (NCBI): domain Eukaryota; kingdom Viridiplantae; phylum Streptophyta; class Magnoliopsida; order Fabales; family Fabaceae; genus Phaseolus; species Phaseolus vulgaris. The sequence continues at coordinate 52,607 of NC_023758.2, read as the reverse complement.
TTTTCCTCTCTTTTTTGCATTGTCTTTGTTGTTGCCGCCTTGCTCCGTCATATATTTGCGTTTCATTAGAAAAAATTTATTTTCGTTTTTTGGACTTCCATTGGGATGAAATACGAAAATGTATGATATGAATGCACCAAGAGATTGAAAGAAATGCAAAAAATAATGACCATGTTCTTCGAAAAATAACTTTGATTAGAAACCTAATCAACAGTGACGAGGAAAGAAACCCTAACGATTCTCATAAATGCAGCTATGTAAATAGCCGCATTTATAAATTAAATTTACGAATGCGGCTATATAGCCGCCTTCTTATCTCTTCGATTTACAAATGCGTGCTCATCAAATACGGTTATATAGCCATCCTTATAAATGTAAAATAGTCACACTCGTTTTGCTTTTCTGCACCAGTGGATAATCCTTCTGACAGAAAAACGACTTGTACAAAAATTATTATAAATAAATAAGGATTTCAAAATTAAAAGGTAATGATTCTCTTACTATAATATTTGTGACCTAAACATATTTATTATTAACTTGAACATATTTATTGTTAACTTGAGCGTCATGTATATCAGTTGAACTGAGAGAAAAAAAAATCAAAAACACTAAAAAAATAAGATTTTTTGATAAAAAAAATCTGACATTATAAGAATATCATTTATAAAAAATAGATGATAGTTTTAATAGAGAAGAAAACTTCAAGTTAGTATTTTAATTTGATTAATATACAAATGGTCATGGTCAGAAATCTCAGTATCCGGATAGTTAAAAGTTGGTGTAATAGATAACTATATATGAAGCAAGTTGTTTATATGCACGTGATCTTGGTTAAGTATAAAAAAGGTATTAATGTTGGGAATTTAATATAAGCATGAGAAAAGTTTTGGTAGTTTGGTGGAGCAGTATGATATTATAGATGTTCCGCGGAAGAGAATATTAAGTTTGATGTCAAACACCGTGTATCCCATTGGGTTGAGTACGGAAGGAAGGAAAAATGTTCACACAGGGAGAGTATAATAGTAGCAACAATTTGTGTGTTGTTTTAGAAAATTATGGGTAGTGACAAGGACAAATGAAAACTTCATTGATAATGAGAGTTGATTAAAGAATGAAATTGAAAAGTCAGCTAAGTAAATGTGTTTATGGTTGAGTGATTTAATGTCATAATTTAGTATCTAATATTTGACATCCCTGCGCCATGATCCAGAGAGGGAGCATATATTATATTCATCTCTTTCCACCAAAAAGTACTTCGATTGCATCAATTTAACATAACCATCTTATTTAAAATTTTGGTTTCCTTACCAATGAGATCCTTTTCGATATTCTATTTTATAGAGATATTTGAAAGTGTTATGTGATTGGGTGATTTTGGAGATGGTTATCGGATAATATTCCTCCCTTGGAAAATAAGACCTTGGAAAATAAGACCTAGAGAATAATTAAAGTTTTTGTCTTATTTTTTTGGTCGGTCAGACAGGTTGTTGGGTGTTTGTCTGTGATCCTTCTCGTTTTCGTGTTTCTCCTTCGGCTCTTGGTCTTGGGTGAACACTGAAAGGGTACTTGTGGAAGGCACTCTGACACTCAAATTAGTAAAGCGGGTGATCGGTATTCATGTAGGTGCACAGTAATAAATGACGTACATTTCTCCTTAAAATGTGTGCTATTTATATTATTTTAATGAATTTACCTTATTGGGTTTGATTAGTGGAATATATCTCATAACTTATGGGTGTATTAACTAATCCTTAATGACGAATTAACTTCACTGACCTTAGTTTGAGCATTAATGGATGTATGTGTCGGTCGACCAGACCGACCATGACGATTTGACCGGGTCTTCGATCTCGCCCATACCAGATAATTTTTTTATACTGTTAACTGAGTACAAGAAGATGAGGATATTAAGAGCATAAAATAATATAGAGTGTTTAAAGAATATAGTGAAAATATATTAGGGAGTAATTGCCTATTTATAGTATCTAGTTTATCTGGATTGTATTTTACCACTTTATGAGACATAAATGAGTTTAATAGCAGTATCGTGTAATAAAATAAAGTATTAAAGAATTACATTAATTGTGTGATAATATGTTTAATTGTGATGAAATTTAAGTGTGTAAATTAAGATAGTAAAGTGGAAATAATCCTGTAGAACATGTGTACATAACTATAAATTATGTTAGGAAATAAGTGTGAACCTTTGGAAACCGTCCACAAAACTTTCATTCTACTATCAGAATACGCTTAAATGCTAACTTAAACTTGGACGGCGCACAGAAAGAAAGAAAAATAAATAAAGAAATAAACATATTTTTTTACACAAACATCCAATTCATACACTATTATTATTATTATTATATATTAATCATTTTTTCTTTTTCCTGTGATTTTACAATTTCACTACTCTAAAAAATAATTAAATTTCTAATAAATATAATTTATTTTAATTTTAATTTTAAGCATATGAATTTGTTAAGTATATTTCTTTTCTTCGTGGTTTGACTAGACTGATTTGAAAGTTTTTCTTTTTTTTAAGCTACATATTTATAATAATTTATTTATATAGTTTAAACTTTTTTAAGTGTTTACCTTGATAAAAATATTTGTTGCATGTGAATGTGGATTTTGACCAAACTCAACAATTATTAGTTTATCATATCATGTATCCTAGTGAACATTATGATATATTTAATTTTTATTCAAGCTCGGGATTGTATGACTATAAGAATTTATCATGTACTTATTTTATTTTATTCCAAGGTTTTGGAGAAAATACTTCAACCAAATATTTTATGTTCTAATTTTAGTTGTTGTTATATGTTTTCTGGTGGTAAATAAAGCAACACATTTCTACAATCTTGATTGAGAATGATTTCTTTATAAAGGGGTGTGTGTATGTGTATATTGATGTAGATTTTTTATCATTAAGATACCTAAAAGTCCATTTAATTGCATTTCAATGATCTTTTCGAATTTTTGACATGTATTTGTTTACGACTCCATTAATGAGTTATACCTGACCTCGTGCACATCATTACATACAAGCTTCCAAATCTTAAGGAATGAGAAACTACTAACATTTTATCCATTTTCTCTATGGAGGAGGCACACTACTTCTTAATCTCAATTTGAAATGATTAGTCAATGGTTGACTTATTAGCTTGACATTCTTTATATGACCTCTTAATCACTTGGTCAACATACTTCGTCTAGGAAAATCATATTTTTTTGTACTTTTTTGTCTCTCTTAATATGCATGTCAATAATATGATGATTTGGTCATAACTTTTTCATATCAAAAGACTTGAAAAATCCTTCATTCAAGTGTTTTTTTTTTATCTTTGATGCATCTTTCCCAACCACGAACATGTGGTTTATATAAAATAGTAGTGCAACAAAATCTTCTTCACAAACACATCTTCACTTAGACTTAGAACATTTAATTTTACTCTATTTCAACTATAATTGTTAATTAATCCATTATTTTAATTAGAAATTACCTAATTGAGTTTATTTTGGTTTTAACTGCAATTATTATTTAATCTCAAATTTGTAATATAGTAGACGATTTAATTTTTATTGCAACAGATTGTCTTATGAATTTATTTTATGATTTTCCTGTATCTCTTTCCTTAATAGTATTACAAAATAATATCCTTCTTCATATGGATTCAAATATATACACATGCCAAAAAACAAAACATCGAAAAATAGAAAATTACATCTACTTATTGGGGAGTTCAATCGCCTATAACCTCATCCATTATAGTGCAGTCAAAAATCAAGTACCTAGAAAATAACTCATATTCAATACTCATGACAAAACTCAACTAACATACATACATAAACATTTGACTATGCATTTGGAAGACACATGCTTCGAATTTGAACCAAAGATCTGCACCTATCATACTACCTTCACTCGGTTATCTCTTCACACAATTGCACAAATACAGGAACTAAGTCTTTTCATATGACTTGTCACACCAGTTATCTTTGAAACCATAGACTCGGTCATACAAATCTCCACTAACTCTCACTACTTGATCATTTTCATCTTTATGATTCCAATATAAAAGTAGAGTCAAAGTATCTCCTCTTAGACGAATCTTTAATTCAATGCATATTCTAAACAATCTCAACATTGTATTTTCTTTTCTATAAATGTTATGTCTTAATCACACTTCAACATGGTTCATACTTCATCCTACACATCAATAAACTATACAATCATACAAAAATTAACTCTTTTAACATACTAGAAATTCTAAAAATAATCAAAATTTATATATGCAGATCAGGAAATTCTCTCTCAACGAGTCTTAGGCTCGCCCAACGACCAAATCTTAGGACCAAATTTGCTCAGTGAAAAAACCATGAGAACCAAATTCTCCCAACGAGTATGGCTCACTCATTGGCTAATTCTCAGATATTTAATCCTCTGAATTTTTCCTAGCGACCAAATCATTAGGACCAAATTTGCTCAACAAACACGGCTAACAACAAACCCACTAAGACCAAATTCACGCAACGACCAATGTTCTTGGGTTTTTAATTCTCTAAATTTCGTTCAACAAGAACAACACTTGTCTAACGAAGTATGCATAATTTGGAGAATTTTGAAATTGATTCAAGTGTTTCAAACTAGGTTTTCAGATAATTTCTTACTAGTTTAGAAAGCTATAATCTCAATTGTACCTATATGGACAAAGAGAGACCTAGATAGTACCTGAAACTGGTTGTACAATTGCTGATGTGTTGGTTGCCTCCTCAATCTTTTCTTAAAGTCTCCTCCTTTTGTTATTGGTGCTCGGTCAGGGTGGACCTAAAAAAGGTACTCCTGCTCAAGTAAGTATTATGTGTAAAGAGTGTATATTGTAAAGCTGATTAAAGCGTACCTTACACCTCCGCAAAGGATTTTATTTATAGTGTTGGTTATGGGTCATTGCCATGATGGGTCAGATATCAGTTATTGACTGATAAACATCATGATCCCTGATTATTAGGGAGGTATATTGGTATATTGGAATATCTAGAGAATATTTGTAACATCTTTTAGTTAACCAGTATTTAGCTATTTGCCAGAAATATTTCTCGCATGTTTCGGGATATGAAGGTGACTCATTAAGTGTTATTTTAAATGTCATTACTATTATTTATTGTGTGACTTGAGGTGTTCTTTGACTCGATCGGTCGGTCACCAGGCCCAAAACTGGCTCGTTCGGTACCAATCGATACACCAAATTTAATCGCTTGATCTTATTTATAATTTTACAACTACTCAAGTACTCATACATGCCATTCTAACATTTCAAGCATCCAAACATTTCACAACGTCTATTCCACTCAAAGTTTAATCTTTGTAAGAAATTTCAACAAAGTGATCAAATCACTTTCACAATCATATCTTATAACCTATAAATCATATCTTATAACCTATAAGTACTGGCACTCAATTATAGCTTCTCTTACCTTATTGGATGAATGAGTACCAAAAAGAAGTTCCAATTATAAAGATAACCTAACATGCATCACATAGTTATGATCAATGATCTAAACACATATCTAAGACCTGAACTAACAAACACTAATCTAGGAGCCACGAATACCATATGCAAAATATATTTATCTAAGTAAATAAATAAAATAAAAATTGGAAAAATTGAGTAGTCTTAAAATGCTCACTTTCAGGAGTCAAAAGTGATATCTGATTGTCAATCAAATTAAGGATGAGGTCAAATTTTTAGAAAGAATATAGAAGAACTAAGAAAAAAATATTTTTAAAAAATAATAATTATTTTAAAATAAACCTAAATAATTTTAATAATAAAATATTTATATATCATTTTAATTATAACATTCATAATCTAAAATTATTTTCAACGTTTTTACATTTCCTTAAAAAAAACCATCCTAAAAAATTTACTTACTAAAAATGAACTAAGAATAATTTTATTTATAGTTGCCTCTATTTCCAACATAAAATCACCGTATTTAACATCTCACAACAATTACGCCAAAGTAATTCATAAAGTATATATATATATATATATATATATTAAAAAAAAACTTTTACAAAAGTAGGTCGTAAAGTAGATAAAAGATTTTGAAAAACAATTTTCGTATGCCACAAAATAGTATTAGTTTCTTATGGGTCCATAACTTTTTATTGTTGGAATGTGGACGTATGAATCTAATGAAATATGAAAGTGACTTATTAAGGTTATTTGGTAAATAGTTTGATGTTAATGACTTAAATTAAAAAAATACACTAAGGTAATAATCTCTTCATTTATGGAAATAAGTCGGAAGTTTGCTGTAGTGAATATTTAATTTATCTTATTGATATTATACTATATGTTTTGTCCATCTTTGTACTATTCGAATTTTCCCATGACTAATCACATGTTTACTGATAAAGTATTAGAGGCATATATTTTAAGTAAGATTTAATAGACATTTTACACTTCATATTTAAGTTCATAAAGTTTATAATTAACTTAAATATGTGATATTTATGGTATAATTCTGACTTATAAAACTAACTTTTGGAAAGGTTTAAGTGAAGGGAGAGGTTTGAGCGTTTAGGGTTGATCGACTGAGGAGAAAGACTTCGTGTTTGGGTAGAGAAAGAGAGTCAAACCTGATTTTTAAAAAATAATTGGGAATAATGAGAAAAATTATTATTTTTTTATTCTGAAGGATAATTATGACGGTGGAAAATGACATATTTTGAAAGATAATTGTGGTGGTTAGTTATTTTAAGTGATCACATGGGTAGATAAGTCATTAAATTTTTAAAAAATATTTTTTCAAGAAAAATAATTAAAACAAATAGAAATTAATCAAACATAAATAATATTCTATACAATATCTCATAATTTTGTGATTTTTTTTTTCAAAATGTCAATGCTGTTATTTTTTTCATATTATTCAAAATATTTATCTAAATAGAATGTTTTAGAATTTCGTATCATAAAAAAGTATATTAGAATTGTGTTTCTGGAAAATTCAATTTTTCACATTCATTTTGATTTTTTTTTTTAAATTTAAATGTTAAGAAACATATTTTTTAAGAAGTTATTTTTTGATAAATTTTGTATAAACTATTAAACTAATTAGTTATTATTAACTAAACAATTAATATATTATTATTATTAATAATAATTTTATGAATTTATTTATCTACTCTGTATTTATTATTGACTATATTTTATAATTTGAATCTGTGGATTTTTCTTGTCATCTTAATAAATAATATTTTAATATTCATTTTATATTTCAATTTCAATTATACCAATCCTGAAAAGATATGCTAATAGTTCAATAAATAAATACATATTTGCAACATTAACTTAAATCACTAATCTAAGTTATAACTTAAATTTTTTATTTTATTATCAAACAATTTTCTCGCCATTAAATCACAATGCTGTAAAAGAAAACATTTTTTCAACAATATTTTATACTTTCAAAAAATTAAATTTGTTTAAAAAAAATGAAAATTTATGTGGTTTCCATTAATCGAATTTTGTTGTTGAACACGTATCTGGGCTTTTCGTGGCATTGTTCACACTCACTAACCATATCCCTACACACCTTTTCACACTGTGCTTCTCTGTCCCCATTTGGCACCCATAATGGGGTTCCAGAGTAGCCCCACACGCCACAAATTAAAACATAGTGCGTCTTTATTAGTATCTTTTACAAAAAAATTTGCCCCTTTTCTACACAAGTTTAAAATTTATGTTTTGTATGATATAAAATATGAAATATATGAAACAACAGATCACAACTTATGCTACAACTCATTGTTAGCATACATGTATGTTTCCAATCAGTATGGTAGGTAATAAATTGGCGAGTGGGCACTTCTTCACTCACACTCACCAAGAGCACCGGATCAAGGAGGATTCTTCACTTTATTGTAGGCTAAACACAAAATATTAATAATTTGTATATAATCTAAAATACTATATATATTTTTAAGTAAGAAATTTAGGGAAACTAAAGTTCTCACATATAGTAAAGATGAGTAAAATAAATAATATATAAGTAAAATAATTTATTGCAATGTCGAGTTATAAGATTATGAGATCATGTAATGCACTATCAAGTATTGAAATGGCGAGATCACTTAGTGTATTGTCGAGTATTAAGATAATGAATCTAGTAGAATGTTATCAAGGATCGAGATGAGGATGTCCTATAATGTACTATCCAAAGTGTTTGAGATGTTCATGTCTTTTAGTGTACTACTCGAGTGTTCGAGATGTCGAGATCCAACTCGACATCATGACATCTTGGTAATATACAATAATCATCTCGTAATAAGGATAAAAGACTTAATAATGCAATTAACAATAAATACATAATAAACAACCTATAAATAATTAATTAATAGTACTTTGAGCTAGTTAAATCTAACATAGTTATCCATGCAATATAGAGAATAAATGTTTTGTGGATGTTTCGTAATAAATGAAATACTTGTTTTAATTAATTAGGGTTACTCATATTTTCTGGGAAGAGAATACGTGTCCTGATAAGTTGACTAATTTAAAATTTATTCATAGAGAATCATTTCATTGGTATAATAGACTTTTATCTAGTTTGTTCTTAGAATTATTTATGAATAGGTAAAGTCTACATTTATATAGTTTTTGTTAACATGTTTTGGTCTAGTCTTTCCATATATTTTATATATATATATATATATATTTAATAATAATATTTTATTTCATGTGATGACAGATGATTATTGAAACTTGAAGTGTCAACCTAGCTGGATATCAAAATGCATAGTGATAGCTAACATGAAAGTTTTTATATAAAAAAAATAAAATACCATCAATATAAATAAAATAAACACAAAAATAAAAATATTTTTTTAACTATATACATAATACTCGAACCAATAACTAACTTCAATGTTAGAATATAATTGTAGCTAGTCTAACTGAAAATCCAAAAACCGAAGATACAAATAGAATACCCAGTACCAAAATCCCAAATACTTAAAAGCTTAAAAGAGTGTGCAAAGAAAAATCTGGACACTAGTGGAATTTTACTGAAACACTTATAAACGTTTTAAGATTTTGAGTTTTTCTCATTACCTTAACCTAATATTTCTTTACAAAATAAAAAATATATATTTTCTTAAAACAAAGCCCAACAGACTAATAATTACTTATACAACAAGTTTATAGGTTTGCAGAAAAAGATTTAAATGGTAGTTAGAGTTCTTGTATAGAAACATATAAGCAATAAATAACCTATTTCAAATATGACTATGAATATGTTTTAACAAATTTATCTCCAAAATCTTTTATGAAATAAATAATTTTTTTTAACCAGTTAAATTTAACTTATAAATAAATTAGAAGAAAAAGTTTAGAAAATTTAAATACTTGTTTGTAAATTAGATTATGAACAAGATTTTAATTTACAAATAAAATGATAATAATACTTCCTTTTTAATTCTTTTTCTTAAAAAACTTTATCGAGAACTAGTCTAAACAAACATACTCGAGTTTTGTGTTACTTAAGAGTATATAAAATTATCAGAGTAAAATAAATTATTTATCTTTTGTGAAATTTATAATGTTACATTTGTGTATACGCGTATATTTATATTTGGATCTTTGACATAAACAAATACCACCATACTAAATCAAGAAAACGCGTTTAGATTTAATTTTAAAAATTGTATCATTGAAACTGGTAACACTTAAAATATGATTAATATTAATTTCTTTTTTTATGGACAATGTTACTTATAATATAAACAATGCTTATATAAACAATGTTATATCATTTGTTTCACTGTAAGTAACATTATTTAATTTAAATTTATAAACAAACGTATTGATTGAATATCCAAATCTAATATTGAGAGTGCATGACGTTTGTTATTAAATTTAAATATATTAAAATAAAATATTTGTAATAAATCTATTTTAAAAAAATTATATATATGTAAATAATAATGTGAATGAAATACATATATATATAATTTCTTTTATTATCTAATTTATATACATTATATTTTTTTACCTCTAAAAAAAATATTTTTTAAAATCAATTATTTTCTGACGGTTTTATTTAAATGAAACTATATTAAAATTATTAATTTGATCCTTAGACTAGGTATAAACATTAAGTTAAAAGAGGCTACCTATATTTTTAAGAAAATATATTGTGCAAAGAAAATATATTTAAAAAATAACAAGCTGCATTTTTGTTCTCTTTTGAAATTAAAGACAATTTGACCTGCTTGTAATAAAGAACACAATCATTCTATTATTATAGTCAATCTAACAGTGAGAATGTATAAAGTATTGGATTCTAACCTCATTATTATTTTTGTATATATAGAGAAAAGCATCATCATTAATAATTTTTCTAAAATTTTAAGTATGATCATAAATGAAGATAATTGTTGAAAGGAAATAAGAAGTGAAAATTGTATGTGTTATGTGGATGAGAGGCAGCAAAAGTGCTTAGATTTTAAGATTGCATCAAGAACAGTGTTTTTCCGCTTGAATCGAAGCAGGCACAGAGTATGAAAGTGTTGAACCTCAAAATAATAAGCTTCTTATCCTTTTGAAATAAATACAACTTTTGTCGTTTTGGGCTTAATCAGACCGTTTCATGAATGGTTTTTTTGGATTGTATAAAAGAAGTTGGGCTAGGAATTCGATGGGCCATTCGTTCCTGTTTTAGAAAGAAGTCTAGCCCTATTATCACCTTGCGCCGTGGACCGTGATAAGCTCCTCCCATCTCCTCCGCCAGATCTCATCATCGCCGCCGCTGAAGTTCTCCTTGGCATTCTGTTTCCGTCTCTTGTTCTCGTAATCTCTTTCTCTCTCTCTCTTTATTTCACTGTTGAACTATAGCAGTGATAACCTTTGTTACTGGTTTTGGTGTATTGGTTCGTTTGATTTAAGCGTTTGAGATTACAACGGTGTCTGTGTATCACTAATGTATGCATAAAGTGGATCTCCTCTTGTTCAGGTTGAAGCTCGATAAGGACGGTCAACATGTGCCGACAGAATTCTCTGGTGCACCATTCCGGTGAAGAAGAAATTGCGGCTGACGAGAGTCTTCTGGTTTATTGCAAGCCTGTTGAATTGTACAATATTCTCTACCGCCGCGGTCTTCAAAATGTAAAACAATTAAGGCATTTGTCTTGCTGTATTGAATTTGTCCTGTGTTTTGATTTTGCCAATTTTTAAGTTGCACTTCGATTTTTCATTATTAGAATGTTCCATCAAGGCCAAAGTCGTTTACTAGCTTGTGCATGCGTGTGTGCCTATGTTTTCTTTTTTTATGTTTGGCTCGTTGGAAACTGCATTTTTCAAGCTACGGTTAAAAGTTTTTTAACAATGTTATGAGCTGGTTTTGCTCGGAATCCAATTGAATATCCTTAGGAGAAACCGATGTACAATTTGTATGATACTTCAGCACATAAAAGAGTCTTATATTTGTTGTTGGACATACCTCCTCCGTATTTGAAAGTTGTTATTGAATTAACTTAGATTCCAACATTTGTTTTCAGAATTTTTTTTTTCAAAGTTTGATTGGTTCTACTTCATAATTGATTTCTCTTGCAGCCTTCCTTTCTTAGCAGATGTTTGCGGTATAAAATAACAGCAAGGCAGAAAAGGAGGTAATTATTCCTTCCTATCACTGTATATATGTATAATTTTATCAAGGGTTTAATATCTTTTCGGTTCCTAAACCTTTTCAAATTTTTTCTTTTAGTGCCTAAACTAATTTTTTAGTTTGGTCCCTATACTTTTCCTCTGTTAATAGTTTTTAGTTACTACTATCAAGTGACTTAAACTCTATGATGGCAGTGTAGTGACTTGTCACGTCTTCAAAGAGTCTAATGAGATAGTCATGTGTATTTTTTTGGTAATTGTGAATGGTTAAAGCTTCCCTATACATTTTGACTATTAGCAAAGCTTGATTTTTTAGGGAAAATTTACAATTATTAGCCTGCACTAAAGGCATGCAGTGCCTGAACTAAAAGAGAATGTGCAACTCTAAGGGTAAGCACTTCCCTAAAGGGTCAGCACCTTGACCTGGAAGAGGCTGGCTCCTACCACTGGCCCTGCTTTTGTTGCCTTTGGCTTCACTAGCAAATGGTTATTACTCTATTGCTGACACAAGTTAATCTTTTAATTGTATTATATTTTTTTCTTTTCTGTGCAAGTCAACTTCAACAGTGTAGGGATTTAAATTTTTAAAGGTACAGGCTTTGTTTTCATTGTTTCGGCTGGTGGATTGGTGTCTAGTTTAATTTTAGCAATATACAGTTGTATCTTTATTAAAATTTACATTTAACAACTGGTTAGTTGTACAAATCTTCCTGAATAACAATTAATGTAATAAGGACTTCATATAAATTATGCTTTATCTCTTAGTTTTGCTGTGTTGGGTGCAATTGAAAATACTATATGTGCTTTCTGTTTTATAGGTTGAGAGCAGGAATTGTTATTTTCAATTATAGGGACCGCTACAACATGCTTCAAAAGACAGAAGGTACAGCATATTATACAACACAAGGTTCAACATTGCATCTTACTCTTGCTGTCCTATCCTTGTATTGTTTTGAGAAGAGCAATCAAACTAGTTGTCAACTTGTCATAATTTTTTTATGGCTAAAAGCTTTTGACTGCAGAATTGCATCTAGCTACAATTTGGAAGAATAAGATTTTTGACAATTCTGCATCTTTGATATATTTTACTTAAAAAAGAATTTTAACATTACTGAGGCATTTCCAATCTCTTTTTGAATACAGTGACTGAAGACTTTTCTTGCCCGTTTTGCTTGATGCAGTGTGGAAGCTTTAAGGTACGAACTGTGAGTTGTACTACATTGTGTTCTTTCCATTTATAATTTAATAATTAGGAGAATTATTGTCCCTCTTCTCTGTTTTAGAAGTTTGGTGAAAACTGTGAAGACCATCATTCTTGAAAAATATATTGAAGTTATTTGATGTAATGATTCTATTCTTTGAATGTTAAATGTAATATTGTTTTGAGGTGGTAAAAAAATTAATATGTACATATTGGTTGGATATACTTGGGGTCTTTAATATTTTTTGCATGTCTAAATGTGCTATTTTTTTCTGGATAACATTTTTCCAATTTAAGTTAAAATCTGCCATGGCAACTTAATGATGCTTTTTTTCCACACTTCTTTTGGCCATATATTATTGTGTTCAAAATTTTACAATAAAATTAAATGAACTTTTCAAAAAGTTTTGCATATTCATAGCTAATATAATTTCCCAGTTTCATAGTTATTGCTCAGTATTTATTTATAGTATTCTCCTTGGCAATTTTATCAATCTCAGTTTATATGTGCAGGGTTTGCGACTTCATCTATGTTCATCACATGATCTATTCAACTTTGAGTTCTGGGTTAGCAGTTGTAACTAAAGTTAGCTTTAACATACTGATCCTTCTGAATGGCTTTGAATTTGTTCTTTTTATAATTTTGTAGGTTACTGAAGATTACCAAGCAGTGAACGTCTCAGTAAAAATTGATATATTGAGATCAGAGGTCAGAACCTTGTTTAAATTTGATTTGTCGTAAATGGTTTATTTTTCTTAGTGATTGTAAATTGTTCACTAGATATTTTGTTGTTCCAATTATCAAAAGCGTCTCATTTGGTGCTATTAGCAACAACAACAAAAAAATGCTCTTTTAGATCTAGCCCAATGATAGAGTTGTTTGTCTCAAATAGAGTAAACTTGACTGAGGCCTTCACTTTCTGATGGATTCATAAAATGATTATCCTATTGAATGTTGTCTCTGTGATGATAGCCAAGAAAAGTGCTGTTGGATTCCTTAGCTTGATTGCAGCTGTTGAGTTTATCTTGGTTATCTTTTGTACTAATGGTGGATGTAAAATTGGTCTCGTATTTGAGTAACATGTATCTTTTGTAACTAATAATCTGACATTAATTAAGGATCTACATCTTATGTTATACTTTTTTCCCTTTGCAAATGGTGGCAGTTGCTCGGTGACCTAGCAGGCTAGCAATAATCTGATTTGCCTGATCTTATTCAACAGAACATTTTCTTGCGTGTTATCATTTTAATAAGATTTAGAGATAATTGTTTTTTGCTAGAATATTTGATTGAATTTTTTTCATTTGAAATGTATTATTTAGTTTCTTTACATTAATGTATCTGCATGCAGAATGTTGCTGATGGAATAATTCCACAATTGCAAACCTTCTTCTTCTGGTTGGTTTTGGATATTTATTTAAAGCAGTCACTAACCAATTCATATAATTGTGAGCAAGATTACGAAATTAAAATTATTCAATAACAAAAAATTGTACAGTTCAAGGCCTCAAAAACGTAGAAGGAAGGACTCTGTTCAAAATGAAAAGCGAAGCAATGTAAAATTCATGGAGTTGGATTCACCAGAAGACATACAGAATGGATTTATGCAAAAAGACAATGGTAGGAATTGTACTTTGATGCCTGCTGTGACTATAATTAGAAAAATATTTTGATATATATGCTATGATTTTTTTTATTTGTGTACAGCACGCAAAAACCACTAAAATGGAGATTTTTCCTTAGAACGTGCTAGAAGAGAAACTTCTTTTTTCTGTGAAAAATTGTAAAAAGAAAAGAAAATTGGAAGATGCAATAAATATTGGTCCTAAACTGTAAAACAGAGAGGACTGTTGTGCACTGTTGGTGGAATTTTACCAAAGAAAATAAATGTGTTAGAGGAAAATTGCCACTTTCTGTTTTGAACAAAAAGTTTTGGGGATTTAAAGTGTGTTTCACTGTTGCTGTTGGGATGACTCCTCGTCCTTTTGTTTGTTTCTGTACTTTTGCTATGTTCTCATTGTTCAGCTCACATGGACACAAATACTCTTGGAAGGCATGACTAAGTTGTTGCCTTATATTATTTAATTTTGAAGCACAAAGTGCTTTGGGTCATGAAAAACTCCTTGAATCTCCCTTTCAAAATTAAAAATTGCAGTTTGATGGATTATTTTTGCTGCAGTATATGGAGGAAATATTTGTTACTTATGTATAAGATTCTTTGGTTCATGTATTCTAAAGTTGTAGATATCCTATGCTGCAAAGGGGAGAATATGTCTAGAACATCTCGTAATGAGAATATACTGCCTATTGGAAGAAGTGACGGAGGGAAATTTGGTCCTGATCATCCCAGCACCATGGACGACCTGGAGCATGTTGAATCCAGTTTCAACATTTCAGGTGTTTCGATTGCCATGCCTCAATCTTCTGGAGACCCTGAATGTAGTAAATCAATATGTAAAAGTGATCCTGCTCTGCCTGCTAAATCAAAGAAACTAAGCGTGGATCGAACAGACTCAAGAAAGTATGTAAATAAAACCTTTCTCATTTTTTAATTTTAAGAATACAAGTTTCAGTTGTAAATGAAGGCATAACTATTTTTTATTTCATTATTATTGTTTTAAGTTATTTCAATTGTTTTTTAGTTGCTATCACGATAAATAAACGTTTCTATGTCAAGTTTGGTGTCATAAGCATGGTTATCAAACTCGCGAGTCAACTCGTTGACTCGTCCGAGTTTACGTGTCCACATGCCCTTACCGAGTTAACTCGGTAGTAGACTCGCTTTTTGAGTAAACTTGGTAGACTCGGAGTAAACTCGGTGAAATCGGAGTGAAATCGTGAGTCTGGTTTGAGTTGGCGAGTGCAACTGTTTTTTTTTTAACCCAAAACGGTGTCGTTCTGAATGGGTAAAATTAAATGAAGTAAACTACTCTTAGGGTTTCGCATTTTGTTTTCGTTTTGGTTTCACTTTGCGTCTTTTGTGGAGTGCGCGGAGGTGGTGCATCTTCTTCTGTGGAGTGCGGCGGTTGTGGCGATCGAGTGGAGTGGTCGGGCGGTGGTGGCAGTTAGGTCGTGGCGGTTCGTGAGGTGGTTGCAGTGGTCCTGGGTTTCAGGTCGACAGGGTCGTTCATCATAAAATGTTAGAGATGGGTAGTGTGAAATTAGGGTTTCATGGTTATGTAGTGTGATTTAGGGGATTAGGGTTATGTTTTTTTATTGGGCTGCAGAATACAAGATGGGCTCCAAAATGGATTTTGTTTTTATTTAATTGAGCTGCAGAATTATGTCTCTTTTTTAATTGGCAAAAGTTGTTGCAATTTTTTTTTTGGGGCAGAAATTGAATTTGGAGGAGCAAGTATATTTGTATGAACTACTTTATTTGAGATTTTGAAATTAATGGAGTTATTAACTATTATTATTATTTTTTTAATATGAAAGTAAACTCTTACGAGTTTACGAGTCGAATCTACGAGTCGAGTTTACGAAGCTCTCACGAGTCTACGTAGACTTGCGAGTTTGACAACCATGGTCATAAGTATAGTTTATGGTAAGAGTGGTAATTTTTTAAACCTCTAGTTGTATTTTTTAAAGCTCTAAGAACAATTCGTAATTGATTTAAAATAATACTACTTGCGTGGATATTTGAGTTATAAAATATCTGTATTGTGTTTCTGTTACCCATGATTCAAATTTGTTAGTGTATTCAGACACATCATTACTGTTTAGGGTTTCTAAATAATTTTTTTTTTAACTTTGCATCGCATGCTATTTGATTAATTTGAGAGGAGTGTTATACTCATGACCTTTTTTCCCTATATTTGTCATGAATGTCCCGATTTGAGCATTTAGATTCTGTTTTTTAATTCAAAATTGTTTATCCAGCCGAATGCTTCTGCAGAAGAGACTGTTCTTTCACTCACACAGAGTCCAGGTGATTAGTTATCTTAGATCTCTCAAATTTATTATTTGCATGTGCTGCATAATCTGTTTGATGCATGGATTTTTTATGTATAACTTAATTGCTTGAAGTGAATCACAGGCTTATGTGATTTTTTAATTGTAGAAACCTTTGGTTTTTATTTTAAACAGCTTTCTCTTTCATGCATAAATTTAGTACTAGTCTGCTAATCCTCATTTTATTTATTGCTTGCTGTTGGAAATTTGATTTTAAATAAACCAGAGTACATGGGTGTCGATGTTTATTAATAGTCTATTGTCTTATCTCCTAATTATGAGAGCTCATTTTCTCATATTCTAGAGACACTGATAGAATCTTCTGTTGAAATTGTAGAGATTTTTAGGTAGGGAAGGAGGAAAGGAAAACATGCTAGTAAATAATCGGAAATTGATATGTTTTGATGTATCCTAAATATATAGCCATCTGCCCTCATGTATTATTGAGAAATAAGTCATAAAATATGGAAAGTACTCTTAAAAGATCATGAAGATACTTAAATATTTAATATACAATAAAATTTTATGTTCATGAATTAATTCATTTTAAAACTGCGAAGATTTGTTTGAGGGATTTCCTATACTAATGCTTATTGAAGGTGGTTCTAGCCACAATTTGAATGCCTCATCAATTAGTCAATGGGCTGAGTTCACCAGCTAGGATTTCAAATTTAAATGCGTTACCCAACCGGAACATGATCACGTTTGAATGTGTTGGAATAATTTAACTATGTCAACCTAAAATGACTGGGTTGGTTTGAGCTCGATTGATTTCAAGGGTGACCTCAACCCAAACTGATTGGGTTGGTTTGACACTGATGTATAAACTTGAACAACAGATTGAACTTGATGGCAACTCTGTATTTGAGCCCTTCATCCAGCTTAATAAAATGTAGCATTATTCTATAATAAAGGAAATTGACTTTACTTCTGTTAGTGGACTTTCTCTTTTAATGCATATCATATTTGATTTTTCTAAGCACTGTCTAACTTTTGTGTGTGTTAAATGAAGCCTATGGCACTAGAACAAGTGTTGTCAGACCGTGATAGTGAAGATGAAGTTGATGACGACATTGCAGATCTTGAAGATAGAAGGGTAAGCTTGAGGCCTTTCAATTTTTTTTGTCTCTCAATTTGTCCACTTTTGTCTGTGTCCAAATGATACCTTTGAATTTGTTATTTCTGGGCCTTTTGTTAGAACAGGAACATGATTAAATTTAGTGTATTGCTTCGTTGCCATGTCAAATTTGACTGACTTAATGCTCTTTTCATGTTCTAGAAAATTCCTTGTTCAGTTTGGGCCTCCCTACTCTAGCTGCTCCTCTAAATCTTGTGTATTTACTATTGAATATTTACAGTGCAACAAACTGATATTAATCACGATAATTTATTGTTCAATTGTAATGTTGCAGATGCTTGATGATTTTGTGGATGTTTCCAAAGATGAAAAACAGCTCATGCATCTCTGGAACTCCTTCATGAGAAAGCAAAGGTGTTTAATGATGGCAGCCATATATTAATCTTTCTTTAGTTTTTTTTCCCCCTCATTAGTAACACCAGTTTGCTTGTTAGGTTTTTGCACGATAAAAAAAATCAACATTCTGTATTGTGTGTATGATTCTTGTTGGTTACTCATGTTTTTACTGTGGCAGGGTGCTGGCGGATGGTCATGTTCCGTGGGCCTGTGAGGCATTTTCCAAGCTTCATGGAAAAGAGCTAATCACATCTTCAACTTTATTCTGGTACTTCTATCCTCCATTGATATTTCTCTAATTTCATTTAGTTTTCCTACTAAAAGCAATAACGCCGAATGATTAACGAATTACCTGTCATTAATGTCCTTCATAGCATGGAAGTGACGAGTTTTTGACTGAATTCATCACTTAATTTAATTGTATAAAAAAACACAAGACATATTTTATCTTTCTTAGTGACATCAGATCAACCAGTCGTAGTAGTTTAGTTTGTAAACTTTTGCTTCAAACTTCAACTTATCTGTTTATTGTTTAGTTCTGTTTTTAGAAAATATCCTTTGATGCAGGTGTTGGAGGTTATTCATGATTAAACTTTGGAATCATGGTCTTCTTGATGCCTGCACAATGAACAACTGTAGCATAATATTAGATAGTTACAGAAACGATGGATTGGGTACTAGCAAATAGTAAAGAACGAAAGGAAACTCTGACTCAACTACAAGAATATACAGTCTTCCCTGCCTTGTATTTTGCTTGACTGCAGGTTCCCATTTTCGTCCTTGCATTATTTATTATGATTTTTTTAACTAATATTGGTCTGTACATTGTATCAATATTCCCAGTTTATTGATATTGGAATTTAGTTTATTCTCTATAAAATTACACTTCTGAATCGTATCTTGTCCCAGAAATATAATTTTTAATATAATAATAAAAATGTATAAAGTACCAAAGTTCTAATACATCATATTTAAATTTTAGCTGGATATTTAATTTTTTCTTTGTCAAGAGAAGACACCCGTGCCGGAAATTTGTAAATCACATTCTCATCAATTTTAGCAATTTAAAAATATCAAGATAATAGAAAGTATAATGTTACACGATGTTGTTAAAATCGCTTCGTGCGATCCTGGGGGCGAAGGAGTAACAACGAGGTGACGTGCACGACAGATTTGGAGATTATGAAATCGGAGGATTGTGTTCTGCTTCAATCCGATTGAGCAGTTACGATCCAAGTTAAAATGACCCATTTGTTTGATAAAATACCCAACTGATAACATGGATCCTTTTCTTCTGGGGTTCCATTTGCAAATTAAAACAGAACCAGACAGCTCCTGACAGGGCGTCTCACCATCATCATTCTTGTAGTCTGCCATCGGTGCCTTCATGACCATCGCATCTCGTCATCTTTGCCTCTCGCATCAATGTCTCCAATGCGGTCTTTGTCTTTGTTTCTTTATCTTTACTCTATTAGGTTCTACATTTTCTATTCTTGCTGTTATTTTGGAGTGTTTTGTTATGCTTACTTGTTTTATGTATTGAATTTTACAGTAAATTGTTTTTATTGTAAGTCAAGTTACAATCCTCAAATTTTGTTTTCTTTTTTTATCTTTTTGGTCAACGTTGCTTAGAGAGATGTCTCTCCTATAACTTGATAACCTTGTTTTGAAATGAACTCCATAATTTTTAATTAGGTACTCATGTTTCAAAAGCTTCTAATATGATTGTGTTCCTTTAGATTTTTGCGTAATGCATATTTTATACTAGTTAATGCTAATTTATTCATTAATTTCTATACTATTTTATGTTATCACCTACTTTTTGGCCATAATTATGGATATATTAAAGTTCTATAATTTTAGACAAATTTATGGATTCCTACTAGTAGTATTGGTTCAACCTCTCTAGAAACTGAATGTTGATCTAACATCACTTAGATTAATTGTCATAATTTTTATCTCTTTTAAAAATTTTATAATTCTTCATGTTTTTGCAATATCATTCATCATTCTTAGAAGATATTCATATCAAAACAATGAAAAAGATATATAAATGAAGATGCAAGCTAGTATTGCATAATTGGTAAGAGTGTTAAAATTATATGTAATTAGCACTTATTTAAAAAAACAATGTACTTAAAATTTAAAGAAATAGGTATTTTCAGGTTAAATAGGCAATTTTGTGTGATGTATGATGAGTTGATAAATGGATGCTTATGGTTTTACACAAAGGAGAATATACAAGATAAAAATGGAAAGTTAGAATCCTCCAACACTCGCTCAAATTCGTCTAAGCCAGAAGCCTTCCAGAGGATCTCGCTCCAGCTTTGATTTGAAATGTTAATTGCTATCAACATCTAATCGTAATGTTAAGGAGTTTTTATAAATATGTGAGGAATTAATATAAATGACTTTTATATATACATCAACACTAATCAAAGAATAGAATATTACTATGCTTTTCAAAAATACAAAAGAGTAAGAATGATGCACCTCAATCCCAATTTTCACAATTGAATCAACAATTCTTTACTTTATTTTTATTTAATTTGCATGCAAACTATTGTCAATACCCAATCAAACCTAATTATTGTACATAGTCTTATACTTAGGAAATGTTACTGTTAGAATTTTAAATAATTGTTCAATATTCGTTCTTATGGACAAATTGTTACTTTTGACTTGGTACACTTGTCGTAAAAAAGTGTCACAAACGGACAATGAAGAATAATTGGTGGGGAAGAATAAAGGAGAAGGTATGTTAAGTATAAATATAAAATGGGGTAGTTTAGTCATTTCACAAACACTAGGGTGCGATTGAAATTTATAGGATATAAATTGAACTTTATAGAGGTACAAAATGCAGAGCTTCTAAAAATGGGATGGCAATTACTTCCTCCACCCAATCAATTGCTTCCTGCATCCAACGAAGTTTTTAAAATCCAACTAAGCTATAAACATGCCTACGGATGACAATACCCAAAACACATTATTGTGTTTATGGATGGAATTATCCGGAATCCATATTGGTGCTTATGAATGGATTTATCCAGAACCCAATATTGGTGCCTATGGATAAAAAAATCTAGAAGTCATAGAGCTACTTATGGATGGAAAAATCCAAAAGTCATAACTACCTAATACAAGTACGGATATTAATATAAGGAATTAATTCGCAAAACTTTCGGACGAAACCATTCACAGAACAATAACAAATACCAGATAAAAATATCCACAAGTCAAATATGACTTCCGCACAAAAATATCCGGAAGCCACAAATTATAATTCAACATAAATTTATCCAGAAGACACAAACTACAATTTCAAATAAAATATCCGGAAGCCACTTACCTTGTCTGGTTCCTTCTCTTACGTTCGCTCTTGGGTTCCTCTCAATTCAAGGGTTCTGATACGATGATGGAGCGGGGAAGGGGAATAACATAAAGAAAAGTAGAAAAATAAGTGTTGGGATAGAGATATATCAGAATAAAAACAACTTTTCTAGGATAAAAATAACATAACCATCAACATTCCTACTCTACTAGTCTAGTGGGGTATATAATACCCTTTGAAAATTATTTGTCCTCATAGACAGCTGTGCTGAAAATATTGAAAAGCTATAACAGAAAAGGGGATCCAATCCCTACAAAAGACAAAAGAGATCCTTCTAGATATAATCCTTTAACCAAATGGGCCTAGATGTCCTTCTAATGGGCCTTGTGCTTGTGAATCACGTATCAATAGTCAACCCCTGCAGAGCAACCTTGTCCTCAAGGTTTTGGATGGATGAACTTGGCGGAGAAGTTGTGATGGAGGATACGGTGGTATAGGAACTAGGGGTGTGGGAGGTAAAAATTGGTGGTGTGGTTATTGATAGTGGGTGTTGGTGTTTGGGGGGGGGGGGGTAAGATTGGGCCCCGCTGGATTTTTGATGGGTTTTTTTTGGGGAAAAAGTGTTGGGCTATTTGATGTGGGGGGTGGTTGGTGGACCACGGTAATTTTTGTGGTTTGGGGGTGGATGTGAGAGGGTGGGAATAAATTGGGAAAGTGTGTTGGGTGTGATGCGGGCTTTTGGGCCACGTTGGGGTGTGGTGTTGGCAAAGGGGATTGAGAGTGGGTTGTAGATTGGCATGGGAAACCCAAAGGGCAAGGTTTGGAATGAGATTGACTTTGTAACGTTGGAATTTGGTGTGTGCCAGCTACTTGTATTGAATGCGACACAGAGTCACGCGAAGTTGTTGCAGGGAGTTGGTGACGTGCCACAGTATGGGTCATTGATGGAGATGAAGTGACGTGCGCTGATGGTGTGGGTAGATGGTTAGGTGCATTTACTTGTGGAAGTAAATGGGTAGGTGAAGGTAGGTGCGGAAGTAAATGGGCACGTGAAGCAGAGGTGGGTGGTTGGTGAAGGGGTTTAATGAGGGTCATTGATGGAGGACACGTGGCTGGTGTAGGTGAGTTCAATGCACTGTTAGGTGAGTTTATGGGTGGAAGTGAAGTTTCACTTAGAGTTATTTTGTGGTTTGTGTTGGACGAGTGAGAAAGGGATGGGCTTCTTTCCGGGCTGTGAGGGTGGTGGGGTAGAGGGGGTTTTGGTCCATGATAAGGTTTGAAGAGAGAAATGTGAAATACTGGGTGAATCTTGGAATCCAGTGGGAGAGAGTTTTGTAATCGGGTATGGGCCATAAAATTTTCGGGTAAGCTAGTGGTGAGGGAAACCAGTGAGGGATGTTTGGCGGTAAGCCTGTCGACGGAGCAGTACTCAATCGCCGTCGGTAAACACGTGATGACGTCGTCCGACGTTTTCTGTTTTGGCCATGCGTTGTTGCGACAAGGCGAAATTGGTCTTCAACTGGTGCAGAATTTGCGTTCGCTCTTGAAGGGTGGTGTCCAGATTGGGTTCCGATGTGGTGCTCGATATATAATCCGGGATGGATGGTGGTGGTCTTCCATAGAGTGCTTGGAACGGGGTTGTTTTTATGGCCGAATGATAAGAAGAATTGTACCAAAACTCGGCTAGGTGCAAGTATTTGTACCAACTTCGCAGATTGTCACTGGTGAAACAGCGGAGGTATATTTCTAAACTTCTTTTGATAACCTCGGTCTGACCGTCGGTTTGAGGATGATAAGATGTACTGTATTTCAATTTTGTTCCTTGTAGGTGAAATAGCTCCTTCCAAAAGTTATTGAGAAAGAGCGGGTCTCGGTCTGATATTATGGATTTCGGAATACCATGTAACTTGCAAATCTCCATAGAAAAACGATTGGCTAGTTGAGAGGCGGTGAAGGACGTGGGGAGGGCTATGAAATGAGCTGATTTTGAAAGTCGATCACAAACCACCCAAATAAATGTATGGTCGAACGATGATGGTAAGTGAGTGATAAAATCAGTTGTTAGTTCATCCCAAATTCTAGTTGGAGGGGGTATGGGTTGTAATAATCCTAGGGGCTTTGTGTTGATGGGTTTATTCTGTTGACAGGGAAGACACTCTCCGATGAACGTTTTTGTGTCCATGTACATACCTGGCCAATAGAAAGAGGCAGTTAAACGAGTTGGAGTGGCTTTGAGACCGGGATGCCCTGCGAATGGGGTTGCATGAAACTCGTGAAGAATGGATGGGCGGAGATTGGTTGTTGATGGAATGTAAAGTCTCTGACCATGGTACAGTAAGTCCTTGTGAAAATTGAAATCTAAGTTGGGAATACCTATCCGTTTGTTTTTTTCTTGCTGTCCAGTTGCTGTCTGATAGTATTTCTTTAATTTTGTGATAATCTATGGTACTGGGGAGCAGATGGCTAAAAAAACTGAGGATGGTGGCCTGGAAAGAAAATTTGCAGCTTGGTTGTGACGTCCGGGTCGATAGAGGATATCAAAATTGTACCCAATAAGTCGTGAAGCCCATTTTTGTTGTTCCGGTGTATGACAAGCACTGGTAAGTAATCCCCTTAAACTTTGTTGGTTTGTGATAATTTGAAAGTGATTTCCAATAAGATAGTGTCTCCATTTCTTAACAGATTCAGTAATTGCTAGCATCTCTTTAACATAAACTGGATTGTTTTGTTTCTTTAGACAAAGCTTCTTACTGAAGAAGGCAATAGGGTGCCTAGCTTGAGATAAAACGGCTCCGATGGCGGAATTGGAAGCGTCCGTTTCCACTATAAAAGGGAGGATGAAGTCAGGGAGGTGCAAGAAGGGGGGTGTAGTTAGGATATTTTTGAACTGTGTAAAGGTTGTGTTGGCATTTTGATTCCATGTAAAAACTTTCAATTTGAGTAAATTCGTGAGTGGATAGGCAAGAGTGGCATAACCGCAGATGAATTTCCGGTAAAACCCCGTAATGGCCAAAAATGCACGCAGCATAGTGAATGATTTGGGCTCGGACCACTGTAGAATAGCTTGAATCTTTTCTGGATCTGGGGAAACCGTTCCCTGTTGAATGATATGGCCCAAATAGGCAACTGTAGGGGCTGCAAAATTGCATTTTGATTCCTTAACAAAAAACTAATGAGTCTGAAGTAATTGGAGAATAATGGTGAGAGGTTGAATGTGGTATGTCATGGATGTACTGTAGATTAAGATGTCATCAAAGAAAACTAGTAGAAAACGCCTTAGGTATGGTTGGAGGAGGTCATTCATTGCAGCTTGAAAGGTAGATGGAGCATTAGATAAGCCAAATGGCATAACTAAAAACTCATAATGACCATCAAAGGTCCAAAAAGCTGTCTTGTGGCAGTCTGTGGGGTGTACACGTATTTGGTGATAGCCAGCTTGTAGGTCAAGCTTAGTGAACACTAGTGCCTCAATTAATTCATCTAAGAGTTCCTCAATCGTAGGAATGAGAAATCTTTTTTTTTTATGAGTATGACTGTGGAGGAGAAATGGCTGGTACTTGGGCGGATGATGCCCTCATACAACATTTCTTGAATGAGAGAAGTCATAGTGTGTTTGTGGGTGTGGGGGTAGCGGTAGGGTTTGATATTTATGGGGGTAAAGTTTGGGATCAAGGGAATGTGATTGTTGTAGGGGCAGTGGGGAGGTAAACCGTGAGGAGGTGAGAAAACTGAATGGTATGTGTGGAGGATGTTTTGAATCTTGGGGTGTATATTTTGTGGGGAAGGGTTGGAGCCTGGTAAGGGATCCGGTTGGAAAGTGAGCAAATGAAGTGATGTTATGGCTTTGGTATGTAGGAGGTGACAAATATTGGTGACAGAAGCGTGTGTGTCTAAGAGTTTGTTGGTTCCAACTAGGGTTATGATGGTGCCTTGGTGATGGAAAGACAGTTGTAGTGTAGAGAAATCTGCTTGTAAGGGTCCAAGACAACGTAACCAGTCCATTCCTAGGACTACATCCGCGCCTTCAATTGGAATGAGGTAGATGGAAAAATAATGATTATGTATAGAAACAGGAACTGTTGGGTTGAGATGTGTGCAATGAATTTTCTCGCCGTTTCCAACCATGATGGAAAAAGGTTTAATAGGAAGGGTGCAAAGGTTGAGGTGATGGGCTAGGGGTGATGGGCTAGGCGAGGTTGGAGGATATTGTGTGAACTCCCGGTGTCTATTAAAATGGTAACGGGTGTATGATGAATAAATCACTGAAGTTTGAAGGTGTGGGCCGAAGGGGTTCCAGACAAGGCCTGGAGAGATAGGTTGACTGGATTAGGGTCCTCAGAGTCGAGATAGTATCGAAGGCAGGGAAGGTGTCTGGGTGTGCTTCTAGTGTAGGTTCTTCAGTAAGTAGCAATAAGAAACGTTTTGTGATACACTTGTGACCAGGGAAATTTTTTTCATCACAGTTGTAGCATAAATCGGCTGCTCTTCGTTCTTGTAACTGGGTGGATGATAATTTTTTTATGGGTAGAGAGGTGGGTGTAGTGGTTTCTATTTGGGTTGGAAAGGGGGACGTGGTGGTGGTAAAAGATGGGGGGATGGTAGTGGAAGGATGGGGTTACGGTAATATTTCCTTGAATCATGGATTTTAGATTCCAAGAGCTTCGCAAGGCCCATGGCTTAGATGATTGAGGTAGGTTGAACAACAAGCTCTCTTCTGATTTCTGGGATCAAACCTGAAATAAAACAATTGAGGATCATCTCAGGTGTGAGGCCCAAGACTCGATTGCACAATCTTTCAAAAGATTTTTGGTACTCAGTGATTGTGCTATTTTGGTGGAGTTTGAACAACTCGGCTTGATGGTTGGCATAGGTTGAGGGACCGAACCGGAGCTCTAAGGCACGACTGAAAGATAGCCAGTCACTTAATTGATGATTTTGGTACATCCATTTAAACCAACTAAGAGCATCTCCACGCATATAGAAAGCGACCATGTGTAAGCGAGATTCCTAAGTGATATTGTAAAATTGGAAAAACTGGTTAGCCTGGAAAAGCCAATCTAGCGAATCAGATCCATCAAAGAAAGATAATTGGATTTTTGGGGGGCGGGGTAGGGTAGGAAGCGTGGTATGTGGCGTAATGGATGGGGGAACAACAGACGTTATTGTGGCAAAGATGGAGGATGTAGTTTGTGAAGTTAGGGGTGGGGGTGAGACAGGGGTTATGTGTGGAATAGAGAAGGTAGTAGTAGAACTGGTTGTTTCTTTGGGGGAAGGTAACGGTGGGGTATAGACGTTAAGATGGTATGGAGGGTGTGATTGACAACCTCTTGTTTGGATTCCCAATCTTTTTGACGAGATTCTATGGTGTGGTTTAAGGCATTATAACGTGTTTCATGATGGTCATGGTTTTGCTGGATTTGGGTTTGGAGATGGGCTAGTTTGTCTAAAATGGTTTGTAGGGTTTCCTCTAAATCTTTGATTGATTTGGGAGCCATGGAGGTAGGCTCAATGAAAGCACCAAATTGATACGACGATGGAGCATGGAAGGGGAAGAACACAAAGAAAACTAGAAAAATAAGTGTTGGGATAGAGATATATCAGAATAAAAACAACTTTTATAGGATAAAAATAACATAACCAACAACATGCTTACTTTACTAGTGTAGTGGGGTATATAATACCCTTTGAAAAACTATTTGTCCTCATAAACAACTGTGTTGAAAATACTGAAAAGCTATAACAGAAAATTCTAACAGAAAAGGGGATCCAATCCCTACAAAAGACAAAAGAGATCCTTCTAGATATAATCCTTTAACCAAATGGGCCTAGATGTCCTTCTAATGGGCCTTGTGCTTGTGAGTCCCGTATCAGGCTCCTTCAGAGGAAAAGTTCGAAGTCCTTGGCCGTGACGACTACTGCTTTGTTGACGAAATCAAACGGGACGAAGGTGGTTGACGGTGTGGGTTCACTGCGAAAACGTAGAGGAAGACTTGGGTGCAAATCTCTCACTTCGGCTGCGGGTTGGGTGCATTGCATTGAGTGCACATCTCTCACTTAACTTAATGTCAAATTCATTAAGGACAATTTAATCTTTTCCTATCCACAATCGGGTGCCAATTTGAAATGATCGGGTGCAGGGAGAATCAAGCCAATAGGATGAGTCGGGTCCAAAACATAAAAGAAGTGGTCCAAAAATATTATATTGGGTAGTTATCTACTGATGCAATCAAGTTTTTTTTTATTAACCCATATCAATAAGGTTTTTTATTAACCCATTATCCACTTTATTTTTTTATTAAAGAAATAATAATTATCAAATTATATGTAATTATTGTATGCAATATTGTACGATATTGTACCAATTATATGCAATTAATTTAATAATGATAAAATCTCATGATTAATATCCTACCTAATTAGATTGTAATTTGGGAGAGAAACTCTCATCATATATTTTCTATACATGAAGTGATGTAATATACCAATAAGAGAATAAGAAACATATATTCTTCTTACCATTTTTTATCATTTTCTTATATGGTATCAGAGTCATTTCGAGCCTATCCTAGTATTTGTTGGGTTTATCAGGTCACTTAGGTCATTATGGGACCACCTATAACATATATCTCCACGCATAAGTTGGTAGCCTCGGCGTGAGGGTGTGTTGGAAATCCCACATCGACTAGAGATGAGGACATTTCATTGTATATAAGTGAATGCAAACCTCAATCTCATGAGCCGGTTTTATGGGGTTGACCTATTTATACTACAACTTAATGTGCTTATAAGAAATCAAGTCACGACGTATATATCATTTAAACAAATGAATCAAAATGATAGTCTTAAAGAAAAAGTTAAAGTAAAACCATAATAAAAAATTATAATAAAAAGAATAATGGAGAATTATTCTTAATAGATTAAATGAGTCGATTTTTCTTTGATTCACGATTAAAAAAATATAATTTTTTTACCCTAATCTAACTTGAACCTGAATCAGACTTACAAATTTAAATCCATTTTAACACTTCTAAATTTCATATAGAATAATAAAAATATTGTTAAAGGAGTTGATGGTGAATTTAATTTTTTTTTATAAATAATTGGGTAAAAGCAGAAGTTTGGAAGTTGTTATTAAATTTTAAAATCAACCTTTTACTTTGAAATAAACACAAAAGTTTCTTAATTAAATTAGTCGGTACTCAGGTGTGAGAAAACTTTTTTTTTTTCTCTATATTCCATCATTCATCGATTTAGTTGTTAGCACTATTTTTAACTAAAAAAACTATGCTATCAATAAAAAATATTATTCAAATAACGCATTTTACATAAAAAATTATTAAGAGACTCTTCATTAATATTTCCGTAATTAAAGATTCGAAAACATATACTATTTTTAGAACAGGGAAGAAGATGAATAGAATAAAGAGATTCAGCATAATAGTCTGAAAAAAAATGGCGCTGAGTGGCGCCAAAACTTAAAAATTTAACAAATACCGTAAAAATTTTGGAACGAAAAATTGGCATTGCTTGCTATACTTTCTTGTCGTGTATGATCGTAGCTTCATGGACGCATTTTGATGGATTCGATTCCAAGCTTTGAAGGCCTCAATTCCAAGGTATCAACCAAATTTTCCTTCTTTCCCCTATCTCAAACCGTTTCTTCATTTTCTTTCTTCTTTTCAGCTTCCCAGTTCACGGTTCTCGCTTTCATTCCCTTCTGGTTCGTATCAATTACTTCTCAAAACTTATCAATTACCTGTTAATGTTAAAAGGGTATCTCCTTCTGATTTCTGGGTTTTCTGGGTATGCATGTCAGAGCCCCCTGATGTTGGGAATTGGTTCTCTAGCTATGAGTATCAATCTCCCGATCCGGATTCGAATTTCAGTGTTGAAGATTCTGCTTTCTCGGAAAACGAATCTCAGGGAGCCGGTGCAAAAGAAGTAGAAGCAAAGGTTAGAATTCGAGGTCTACGGGCTGATGGGGACAAGGTAGTTAAAGAAGAAGAAGATCTTCATAACGAAGACCAGTGCATGAACAAGGTGAACCTTCTACTCTTTTTTATTTTTTAATTGATGGCAGAAAGAAATCCAGGTTATTCGTATTTATGGTTTTCATTTAGGGCTTTTGAAGTTAGACTTTCAGATGTTAAGCTAAGAGATGGAGATTTTAGAATTTTACATCTGTTTTTTTTTTGTTTCTTACAGAATCTTGGACCATTCAGTTCATGTTCACTCCTTTCTGGTTTGTTCTTTGCCCTGCTTCTTGTAGGATTTCTTTTGTAGAATGTAGCTATGATTTGGTTTGCAGTCGTGCATATTCAATTATTTCAGCTTTGTGTGTGTGCCGTTTTCTATTTTCTGATTCAGAGCCTCCAGACATCAGAAACTGGTTCTCCAGCTATGTTTACGAGTCACCTGAGTCTGATACATGTAGTCTTTTAAGAGACGAAGTTTCTGAAGAAAATCAGCGCGGGAAGACGTTTGATTTTGTAGTCGTGAAAGCAGATGGAAGCAGGTCTGCAAATGGCCACCCGAAAGGATGTGTTGAGCACAATAACTCCTTTGATAAAAACACAAAGGTAAAAGCAAAAGCAGCCTTAATACGGGTGCCCAGCACTCCTTTTTTATTCTATTAAAACCTTTCATTTTTTTAATTACCCTTATATATCACATGTTTACTTGAAGAAATTGCATATGGTTGTGGTTTCTGATATGTGAGACTGAATGAAAGTATGCCAATAAGCATTTGTTCTGAATTGCACTTAGAGTGTTTCACTACTTAATGAATAGATATTGTTTATTTAGTGACAGTTTAAGCACTTCAAGAAAACATATTCTAATACGTAGCTGTTTACCTTGTGCCTATGGAATTGGACTGTGCAATGAAAATTGAACCATTAGTATACATGTGACTCATTCCATTTTTGTTGGATGAAGTCTATATAAATTAGAAGAATTTTAACGACAACTGTAAGAACATGGATATTTTTTTTTGGTAGTGAAATGAAGTTTGGTTAATATATGGCTCTAAATACATGAATGTGAACTGTATTATCCTCCAAGTCACCAATCCTCACTGGTTTTCTTTGCGGTTGAAATCATAGGGTGATCACAGTGCTGAAGTGAAGAAAAATTCAACTACAGTTGACACTTATCCGACAAAGATTTTGCAGCTATGCATGCAAGATGAAACACTGCAACATAATCTTGCTCCAACCAAGCACAAGGAGACATTGGACCTGAATCACAGAAGTCCCGGTTACGATCGAGAGGAACATCTAATGCCACTGGATACTGATAGAAGTGCAACGAGTCCTCCAAAGCTGCTACATAAGAAGGATACCCAAATAACAAAAACAAAAACTGATATCCAACATGATTACAAGCTTGACTTGAGTGCAAGTGCTACTAAAATCTTCTCAACAAGAAGTGCATCCTGTACAAGCAATAAAGAAAATGATGGCTTTGTGACAACAAGGAAGAAGATTTGCAATAGGGCTAATGATGAACCTTCGTGGAAGAAACCTGAAAAAATATTATTAGAGCGGTCAACAAGTACAGTATCGATTCCATTGCAATGTGGTGTTACAAAGAGAAAGGCATTAACAGAATCAACAAATGTTCAACAGTATAATGACATGGGGATAACAGGGAAATGGCAATGCCCACAGAAACGTAAACCTGATGTTGGGCCTGTTATGAAACAACTTAGGCTCGAGCGTTGGGTTCGTAGATTTTGAGACCTGAGAGAACATTTGATTGTGTTATGAATGATTTTCATTCTGTTATCATACTTTACTATTGAATTAAACCATCTTCAATTATAATAGTAAGATAATAAGTTTAATCACATATTTCTTTAACTATTTATTTCTTTTAATATCAGAATAATATTTTCTCAATAGTATAAATTTAATATTTTTATAATAGAATTTATAGTAGAGTGATGATATTTTTTTTGGATATTATGTATATATTAATTATTTTTTGCAATTTTTTATTTATGTTTTAATTGTGATGTTTTAAAATAAAAATAGAAATATTATTTTATTAAAAATATAAAGGAAATGAGTGTTAGTTTATTACATAAATAGGAAAATCAGCGTCCTTTAAATTTTAAAGCTAGAAAAATTGTGAATATTTTTAATACAGCCTCAAGAGATGCAAATGTGATTTGCTCTTATTAGTATAAAACTCTTTCCAGAAGGAATCATATATGTTTTGAAAATTTTATTTTGAAAAATTCATTTCAAAATGTATTTAATATATTCTGAAAAATTTATTACGAAATTTTTTCTTTTTGAAATCCTGAAAATTTCAAAAGTTTATTTTGGAAACTTTTCATGAAAATTAATTTGGAAACCACTTGGTTAATTTTAAAAATTATGGAGGTGCATGCTACCCTTGATCAATTTATTTAATTAGCTAATCTATATATAAAACGAAATGGGCTAAAATCTTATTTTGAGAAAGCTGTGGGCCTTCTGGGCCCACTAAAAACTATAAAAGAAAGGCAGTGTTGTGAAGGTAGTGCAGGTGGAGCAGGAAGAAGAAGCGAAAGCAATGGCTTGTTCTGCTAAAAGGTGGCTTCCGCTCGAAGCAAACCCTGATGTCATGAATCAGGTTCTCTCCATGGATCCTCCCATTGCGTTTTATTATTTGTGCTATTGTTTTTTTTTTTTTTTTCGTTTAATGCGATTGGAATAGTAACAACTTTTAATTTTAATCAAGAATCTTTTTCAGGATTTTAGAATTGAATACTTTTGTCTTCTCATTCTTCTTCGAATTAATGACATTCATAGTTAAGCGTATAATGATTTAGGTGATTTGCAGTTCCTTTGGGGGCTTGGGCTTGGAGAGGACGAGGCAGAATGCTGTGATGTTTATGGCTTAGATGAAGAGCTTCTGCAAATGGTTCCAAACCCCGTTCTCGCCGTGCTTTTTCTTTATCCCCTAACCACCCAGGTTTTTGTCCTTTTTCTTCTATTTCAACTCGTCATTTTCCATGTCTGTCACTTATATTCTACCGATTTTGTCAAATTATTAGAGTGAGGAAGAAAGGTTGCAGCAAGAAAATGAAAAAAAGGTTAGTGGATTTCACACTGTTATAATCTTTTCTGCATTTTTCCCTTTTCTCTGAATTGCCTGTTTTGTTTGACAACATGTGTTTTTCGGTCTCATTACTCAGTGAACAGTAGCCTAGTGAAGTTTTATTTTGGTTAGCATATAGCATAATGTCATTGAACATTAGTTAGTGAACTGCCTGCTGTGGTGTTCCGGTGCAGGAATATAGCAGTAGAGTGTACTTTATGAAGCAAACCGTTGGTAATGCTTGTGGGACAATTGGACTGCTTCACGCTCTTGGCAACTTGACTTCTGAAGTCAAGCTCGGTGAGTTGTCACCGGTTAATTCTCGCTCTGTTGAGATTTTTGATATACTGGATCATTATTTACCAGTTAGTATTGCTTTTGCCAGTTGAGGGGTCTTTCTTTGATAACTTCTTTAAATCTACTGCAAGCATGGATCCACAGCAGGTTATTCCTCCTCACCTTACCTTTTTTCCCTCTTAGTATGTTCGCACATGCAAGTTTAGACACTGTTGATCAGCTTAAAAGAAATACCCATTTTACATTTTGTAATTTATATCAGCGTGCCAAATTTCTGGAGAATGACAGAGAAATGGAAGTGGCTCATTCAGTGGCAGCATATGCTGGTGATACAGAGGTAATTTATTGATCGAAGCAACACTGTATTGGGAATTATGTGATATATTTGTGGAACTGGTATAGTTCCATGGTTCAGTTATCATATATTGTAAATTTAATCATATCTATTTGGATTAGTTTTGTTCTTGTTAGCATCTTTAATCTTTGGGTGTCATACATGAAGCATACTTAGTGGCTTTAGATAACATTTATCTTAAATCTTGTCATTATTCTTGTTATTATGTAAGCGTGTATTTGTTTTTGAAAAATGATAAATGTTTGCAAAAGTAAAGCATACTGATGGCCTCTCAACTTCACTGGAATACTAATTTGTTAGTATATGTCAACATGTTTGAGTCAAACCCTACTTCCTTCTCCAATTTATGTACCTTGAAGTTGTATGACTTGCATGCTCACGAGGATTTACTGGGAAAATAGGGTGGAAGAAGGAATTAATATATTTAATTTGACTCTATTTGCCAGGAAATATTTTATTCAGCTTCTCACTTTACCACTGATTTTTCCGTTTCAAATATTTGTAATGCAGGCATCAGACAACGCAGTTGCACATTTCATATGCTTTGCCTGTGTTGATGGTAAATTTTCTATACCATTGATTGTGTATATCACAGTTGTGTTTCTTTTTTCTTTCCATTCTCCTTTCCCCTGCATTTTTTTTTTGCATTTGATCAGGGATTGATTTTTTTCATGATGCTGTAAAAATTCATGCAGATGAGCTTTATGAGCTTGATGGAAGAAAATCGTGGCCAATATCTCATGGTCCATCTTCTCGAAGTACTTTGTTGAGGGTAAATAATATCTTTGCATTTTAAGGCCATCTCATCTTTCTGCTTGTGTACTGGAAATAATCTGTTTGTTTTGTAAATGCAAACAGAGAAAGTGTGTCTTTATATTGTTGTCAAATGACCAGATTTATATAGTAAAGCAGCTTGGGCAATATTTATAAGCCGAACTTCCAGATTTTAGCATCTGTTTCATAGAGGATGCTTTTAAATCTATTTGGTAAATGATCCGTTTCATAGAGGATGCTTTTGAATCTATTTGGTAAATGACGCTAGTGACCCTGCTTTAATCATCTAAGCAATGAAAATTGTCTTCCCATTCCATTCCACCAGAGGGTGCTACCATTCTCAGTCCCCATTTTGCATGCATTGTGCACCTGCTATAAGACTTTTGCTTCAGGCGAGTGCATTTTTCCTGTCAAATTTGGTGGGATTGTATTTAGTCTTTGATGATGGTTTTTTCAACCCTGTGTATCTTAATCATTTCATCACGTTGATTTGCTGGGTTTGCTGACCTTCATATTATATATATATCTTCCTTTATTACAAAGTGTGTTACCCGATTTACAATTTTAAAATTACTAATATATTCAAATTACGACAGGATGCAGCTAAGGTAATACAGAGCATGATCCAGAAAAATCCGGAGTCCCTCAACTTCAATGTCATGGCCTTGTACAAGAAATCCGGGTAGATATTTTAAGGCTATTGATTTAGGCTTGTTGGGGTTATTATGTTTAGATTTTACTTTACACTACAGATCAATAGGAAGCGAGTTTTTTTTCACAATGAAACAATGTAAATAAAAAATTAAAAGGCAATCCATGATTTGAAGCGTTGTTGAAAACTTCGCATTAAGCAATACTCATTTCTGGATTGCATCTGTAAAGATCGCAGCCACTACCTGGTTGTAGGGATGTCATGGTAGTCTATAGAACAAAATTGCTGCCAGTGCAACTCATTCTTCTGTGAATCTGTATGACATAATAGAAGTGCATGTTTTTAACATTTGTTCTGCCAAGTAAATATGCGTTTAAATTAGACAACATTAAGTTGAAAATTGATTTTTTAAAGTTTAAATCTGTTTAGTAAAGAAACATTGTGAACGAGTAAAAAATAAATCTTTTTACATAATTACATCACATTGAATTAAGATGTTCGGTGAACATTAAATTAATCTTTTTATCAGTTTAGGTTAGGCTCTGGGAGTGCTGGAAATTTATGTGCTGAGATTGCTCTGTGCGTAATATAATTTGAAATATAACATCTTGAACAATATAGATCAATAATTGTATTACAAGGCTTTGGGTTTCACCTTTTTTTTTCTTTCATTTTAACATTTTTACTCAATTTTTCTTTATCAAATCACTTCCACTTTCTTTTTTCTTTCCCCCTATCATTTTTCAAGTAAGAAACACTGTTAAAGAGACGTTGGAATTGGAGACTCGAGTATTGTGCCATGTTTATTACAAATCCTTTGTTAGAAATATGGAAAAAATAAGACATAAAATGTGGAATAAAATAAGTGATACGACGAATTAAAAAATATTTTTACGAATTTAATATGACTTTCTCCATTTTAGCCCCAAATATGTAATAAAATCAGATAAAATTAGTTGGAAACTTGGGATATATTTTGTTTATATTTGAACAAGAAATTAATACATGAAATCGTTGATGGATCCCTTTTGCTTTATTCTTTTCTTCAGCTATCAAAAATATATAATACGTAGCCTGATAAAAATATTTTTATAATTGATATTTAATTTATTAATTTCGTTTTATTTTTCTTTAATCTATTTTATTTAACATTTTTATTCTCCAGCTTTTACGTTAGCATACATTGTTCGTCCAATCACCCCTTTTTCACGTTCGCACTCGTTAAGTTTTATTTGTGGATTTTATTTTAAATCTCATAAATTCATTTAAAGTCTGTAATAGTTGTGAGTATTATTGTGGAAAGCTATTCAGGGTCAATTATAAGATGCTCATCATAGAAAAAAAATACAAGATACTCAATTATTACTAGTATTTTTAATAAAAATTTAAAATTACTACACTGATATTGCTTTACATTGTGTCCTTTAAAAAATAATTTTTGATTTAAATTTTTATAATATTATTTAAAATATGAAATAAATAATGTTAGAACGATCGGTTAAAAACTAGAAATGTAAATTTTAATGACAAGGGTTTAAAATCCTGCAACAAGAGAAGCGACCAAAGTAATACAAAACATTATTCTCAGTTATTGCATCTCTTCCACTAGAGGGTTTGGCATGCAGAGAAAATACAGAGTCCTGCATAGCAAATGACCCAGGAAGCATAACAGAGCCTCTTCCACTCACTCCAGTTTAAAATAACTGATAGTAAGACAACATTCAAGCCTTATACGGGACTCGTTTCAGTTGGTGATAGTTATTAAGAATTTGACTCTAAGTCATTCGACCATATAAAACCAAGATAAGATTTATAACGACTTATTTATACACTCTTTTACTTCGAGACCCCTAATTACTATCTCACACTATATATTTATGGGTGTATGAGTGGTATAAACATAACAAATTCTTTGTTAGGATAGGTTATATCATATTAAAGATAGTTTAAATCTAGTGGATGTGGATGTGTAACCATAGTCAATATACATAAGAATGCTTTTCCACTCCTAAATAAATACTCTCACCTAACAAAGATTTTAAACAACCCCACTTCTTAATACATGAAACTTTTTCCTATATGAAAAGTCATTCCCTTGTAGGGCCCTTCATCACCTTATCCTCGTCTTCCAAGTATTTCCTTCCCAGCTGGAAGAGTGTCTCACGAGGCTGTATTCTTATAAGTCATTGCAAAATAACTACACACTAACATCTTAATTCAATCCATGGCTTCCTTTACCCTCCTTATACCAACACTTATCTCTCTTCAATTTTATCTTCTTTCCTTAGCTTTTGCAAACGTTAATATTGATTCCACACTTTCCACCGCAGACAATGGTGTGTGGCGTTCACCTTCCGCTCATTTTGCCTTTGGGTTTCGCCCATTCAATAATGATACAGATCCCAAAACCAAGCTCTTCATGGTTGCCATATGGTACGACATGATACCCGACAAGACCGTTGTTTGGAGTGCAAAAACAGACAACAAACTTGCGACAGCACCAACGGGATCACAGGTTCGGATCACATCAGCGGGGCTAACTCTAGCAGGTCCCAAAGGAGATTCCATATGGACATCAAACTTGGAAGGTATAATTGTCTCCGTAGGATCTATGCTTGATACTGGCAACTTTGTTCTACTCAATCAGAACTCTGAAAAGTTGTGGCAAAGTTTTGAGAACCCCACAGACACCTTGTTGCCTAATCAATCTCTCCAACCCGGAGGCACGCTAACTTCTCGATTGACAGACACCAATTACTCAAGTGGAAGGTTCCAACTTTATTTCGAGGATGGTAATGTGTTACTGAGTACTCTTGCATGGCCTTCTCCACTGAAATACAACTCGTATTATGTGCTGGATGCCTCTGGTGCTGCTTCAACATTAGTGTTCAATGAGTCTGGGGATATCTATGCAAAGACCACAAATGGGACTACAATCCAACCTCAAGGTTCGCAATGGAATAGCACGGATCTCGATCCTGAGGTGAATTACTACAGAGCAACGCTTGACTTCAGTGGAGTTTTCACGCAGTATTATCATCCACGGAACAGCACTGCTCAACCAGGGTGGAAAATCATGAGGTATGTTCCTGACAACATTTGCAATGAAATATTTTATCAGTATGGTAGCGGTTCCTGTGGCTATAATAGCTACTGCTCCATGGAAAAAAATAGGCCTACCTGCAAATGTCCTTATGGGTATTCGCTGTTGGATCCAAGTAATCAATTTGGTGGATGCCAACCCAATTTCACCCTCGCTTGTGGAGCCGATGTTCAAACACCGCCAGAGGAACTATATGAAATGCATGCCGCTCGAGATTTTAATTTTCCTTTGGGGGATTATGAAAGGATACAACCTTACTCTAGACAGGACTGCCGGCAATTTTGCTTGCAGGATTGCATGTGTGCTATGGCCATTTCAGGAGGCGACACTTGTTGGCTGAAGAGATTTCCCCTTGGTAACGGTAGACAACAACCAATCAGTGATCAACATTTTGTCTATATCAAAACAAGAGTTATTCGCAACTTTTATCCAGGTGCAAACATGGAACTTCCCCTGTCTCCGGATTCAAAGAAAGAATATAAAGCTAAGTTGTTTCTTTTGGGACCACTTATTGGTTCTCTTGTCCTTAACAGTATTCTCCTAGCTACAGTTGCTTTGTTTTTTCTCATGAAGCCAAAAGTGAAAAGAGTTCCCATAACTTCTTCTAGTCCTTTGGAAACAAATTTGCATTCGTTTACTTATGAAACATTGGAAAAGGCCACATGGAATTTTAAGGAGGAAATAGGCAGAGGTTCTTATGGCATTGTTTACAAAGGGCAACTAGAAGCAGGTTCTTGTCATCTGGTTGCTGTGAAGAGATTGGACAGATTGGCACAAGAACGAGAGAAGGAATTTAGGACTGAATTGAGTTCCATTGGTAGAACCTGTCACAAAAATCTGGTCAGGTTGATTGGATTTTGTGACGAGGGAATGAATAGAATATTGGTGTATGAGTTCATGAGCAATGGTACTCTTGCAGACATCCTGTTTGGACAATCCAACCCCAAATGGAATGTAAGGGTTGGATTTGCTCTGGGGATTGCAAGAGGGTTGGTGTACTTGCACGAAGAGTGTGACACTCCCATTATTCATTGTGATATAAAACCTCAAAATATACTGATAGATGAGTATTTGAATCCAAAGATATCTGACTTTGGGCTGGCCAAGTTGTTGTTGTCTGACCAAAGTAGAACCACCACTATGATCCGAGGAACTCGAGGATATGTGGCTCCTGAATGGTTCAAGAATGTTGCTGTGACGGTTAAAGTGGATGTTTACAGCTTTGGGGTAATGTTGTTGGAAATAATTTGCAGCAGAAGAAGTGTGTTGATGATGGAGTCAGGGGAAGAAGAGAAGGCATTGCTGACAGATTGGGCTTGTGATTGCTTTATGGAAGGGAAAATAGATGTTCTGGTGGAGAACGATGAAGAGGCCTTATCTGACTATGTGAGGCTACAAAAATGGGTAAAAATAGCAATATGGTGCATTCATGAGCAACCTGAAATGAGACCAACAATGGGGATGGTCATGCAAATGCTAGAAGGCTTTGTTGAAGTCCCTAACCCACCATCTCCTTTCTCATACGTTCCATGCCTTAACTAAACAAATTGTAGGGGAAAAGGTGGTCCCATGGCTATTTCTATTCTATGAATCAGGAGAGCATCAGGTTGATATTATGACATCTTGCTCCATTATACAACTTTTTATTAATGATATAATAAAGAATATTTTTGTCATTTCATATAAAATTTAAAATTTTAAGTATAGAAATACGGTTGTATCAATTCCTCCTGTACGATTTTTAAGCACTATACATGCATGTTTATTTTGTATTTTCTTTTGTTTTTATGTACGTCATTCAAGATGTCATAGTCTGAAATATATGGAGGAAGCATTCTTATTCTTAGCACCTAGAGTTTCAGTATTCCCCGAGCCTGTAAATATACCTACTACAAAGAGTCTCATAGTGTGCATTTTGTAAAAAAAATTCAAAATCAAGTTATCAATTAGTTTACAAGATTAACACAATTTATATATATTTTCCATAATATAAGCACTCATCTTCAATCACGATATCTTTGTTAAAATAATATTAAATAAAGAGTAATGATATACACACCACTCATTTTCATCAAACATCCAAATATTATCTATGTTTAACTCTTTTTTTGTTTGTTTATTCTTTTATAACGAGTGGTGGGATTGAGTTGGGTGTATTATAAAACCATTTCTGAAGGTGGAATAAGTCCACTCTGGTCTATACTTAGCTCAAGTAAAAGCTATGAAGTTGGATGGAGGACTATAGGGATATTTGATTCTTCTTCTAGCACTGATTCATTTTGCATGGGATTATCCACATGCAATGGATTATCCACATGCAATGGATCAAAGTGCTTCCCACAAAGCTCAAGCAGAAGTCAAGGTTGGCCAACTTCTTCTCTGTAGAAGCTTATACCTTGGGGGGTGTTGACGTCATCTTGGGAATGTCGTGGTTGGAGACTGTTGGAGACGCCACCATTGATTGGCGTCGAAAGATAGAGTGTTTCGAAGATAAAGGTGAGGTCGTTACTCTAAAGGGCAGCACCTCCATGGCTTTTCAATCACACCAGCTCCACAAGGAGTGCTTCATAAAATGGTCGTTGATGAAGATCATATTACCTCGAGGGAGAGAGATCTTTCACTAGATTTATGTGAAGTTTTGACCACGCATGAGGTTGTCTTCCAACCGTACCAAGAGCTTCTGCATGAGCGATCCACCTTGGTTAAGAAGGATGACTCTTGGAGGATGTGCATGGATTTTTTGCCCTAAACAAAGTGATTGTATTGGATAATATTCTCCTCCAGTACCTTTCGGGTGATACCCAGTGGACTCAACTCGTTCTGCAGAATGATTTCTCCTTTGGAAGTTAACCTATCGAGGAAGCCACTTTAGATTCTTCAACAACCATTCGTTCCAAGTTTCCATGTGATATGTTTGTGGAACTGGTATAGTATCATAGTTCAGTCATCGTTTATCCTATCAGTTTGGATTAGTTATGTTCTTGTTGTTAGCATCTTTAATCTTTAGGTGTACATGGTGCATACTTAGTGGCTTTAACATTTATCTTTAATCTTGTTATTATGCAACCTTGTATTTGTTTTGTACAATGGTAAATGTCTGCAAACGTAACGCATACCGATGGCCTCTAAACTTCACAGGGACACTAATTTGCGAGTACATGTCAACATGTTCGAGTAAAACTACTTCCTTCTCAATTTTATCTACCTTAATGTCGTATGACTTGCATACAATGTTCACGAGGATTTTTCTGGGAAAATAGGGTAGAAGAAGTTCCTTTTTAAATGGGAAGAAGGAATTAAAATATTTAATGACTCAATATTTGAAAATTATATCTTATTTAACTTCACATGATCTGACCACTGATTTCTCTGTTTCAAACATTGGTAATGCAGGCATCAAACCATGGATAAGCGGGTTTTTTTATTTATTATTATAGAGCAATTTCACAAGTTATTTACTGTGATTAAAATTTAAAAAAATATTAAAATAGATAATTCGTGTTGTGTTGAAGTGTTACAACTTCAATTGAAATGAAATTTGATTATACACGATTTCTTCCTAATAAAGAGAGTGGTACATTGAGCATGACTTATTCATTTGGTTAATCTTTTAAAATTTTACCTATTTGAGTAATTAATAAGTAAAATTGTAAATGGTAGAATTCCCTACAGAGGCCGCATTTAATATGCTTTGCCTGAGTTGATGGTAAATTTTGTATAGAATTGATTCTGTCTATCACCGTCATTTTATTTCTATTCTCCTTTCTTTTGCATTTAGTTTTTGGTTTTTATCAGGGATTAACTTTTTGCATGATGCTGTAATAACTCATGCAGTTGACAAAGTGTTTGTTTATATTGTTTTCAAATGACCAGATTTCTGTAGCAATAGTTTAATAGATGAAGCTTTTGAATTTATTTGGTAAATGACGGTATAGTGAGTCTGCTTTAACAATGAACCTCTTCCTCTAATTGTCTTCACATTCTTTTCCACCACAGGGTGCTACCATCCTTAGATAAAAATTTAAAAGGCAATATTCCATGGTTTGAAGTTGTGTAGAATACTTTGCACATATTACTAAGCAATACTCATTTCTGGATTGCAACTGATTGTTCTCTGAATCTGTATGACATATAAAAGAAAACCTAAAAAAAATGATGGTTTTTAAAACTAACTTAGGGTGTGGAGAATCTATTATGTTTGGAAAAAAACGCTAGTGTTAGGGAAGTTTTATCTGAATTTGAGTGTTTTGATTACGACGGTAGGTCTGAAGAATGGAGAGTTGAGAAGAAGACTGTTTAGTTCGCGGTGGAAGGGGAATAGATCTTGAAAGGCGGCGAATTAATTCTGATGCAAAGAGTCAGAACGATGCTTTGGAACCGAGGAAAGAGGGTATAATCATAAAGAAAAATGGGACGCGTAAGACTAACAGTTACCTGAAAGGAATTAATCGCAGAACGACTTTCGAAGGGACATGGCCAAATGATCTAATTTGTAGTGGGTCGGTTCAGGCCCAATTGAGACCAAAAAGTTGGGTAGGAGAAACTCTAGGGCTTGGCCCAAATGACGACGTGACGAAACACGCTGGGAACGTGGCGGTCGGTGGCGCGACATGTTTGGTGGGTCTCGGTAGGAATGTAACTAGAGGGACGACGACAATGTAACCAGAGGGGACGACAACGACGTAACCAGAGGGGATGACGACGAGGTGGTGGGAAGCGGTTTGGGAGTCGATTCTTTCGCGAGCTTCCCTGTGATGCCAACAGAAGGGTGTGACGGCGACAAGGGAGCTGCAATAGGCTACGACGCTGCAAGTTCTGGGCAAGTATGTGTGGGGTTCAAGGTGAGACAACAATCACTGCGGAGAAGATGAGCATTTTAGGGTCTATGTGGAAAGGCGAGGCAGTTATCGGCGGGTCTACTGCAGTTTTTTTCCTCCTAGGGTGAAGGTCAGCGGGTCAGATTCCTTCTTTTCCAGTTGCCCAGTGGGGAGGATGTTGGCCAACATTGGTGAAATGGATGGAA
Organism: Phaseolus vulgaris; assembly: GCF_000499845.2. Classification (NCBI taxonomy): domain Eukaryota; kingdom Viridiplantae; phylum Streptophyta; class Magnoliopsida; order Fabales; family Fabaceae; genus Phaseolus; species Phaseolus vulgaris. The sequence continues at coordinate 9,676 of NC_023758.2, read as the reverse complement.
TTACGTACCCATTAAGAGATGGAAGTGTACCAGTGATTGAGAGGGTATCTAAGTCCGCTTCATCAAGCGAGCTAAGGTTAGAGATCTTCATCTCGAACAGTGCCGTTAGAAATGGTAATAATTTGGTGTGGATGAAAAATGATTACAGAGAAGCCATGAAAATGTGGAACATTGGTAAGGAGATGTGTTTCACTTTCTTAGGGAAGAATAAGTCGTTTTAAACATGCTTCGTTCTTTGGAAGATTGGAACAACAAGAGTAGACTGGTGGAGATTTGTGTTTCTGATGACGAGTCTAATTAGTATGAATATAAGTGGGTTAGGAGAAAACATTAAAATAAAATATTTACGTGATTTGATTCGAAGCGAGGAGGTTGGAATGGTTTGAAGTGCTCTGAGTTTGGTAAGGAGAGTTGCTACCATTTGTGGGGTTATAACGAAATCGATTGGGTCGAAATCGAAGCCATTAATTATGCAGGAGGAATTATCACCACGTGAGAAGAAATTGTTTCAATTTGACAAGCTCTTTCAAGGGGAGATTTTTTTTCAGTTGTCAAAGGTGTTTGGAAGGTAGGAGTAGGGGTACAAGTTATGATAGTGAACGTGTATAGTTTTGGTTCGTTGAAAGATAGAAAGGAGGTTTGGGAAGAGATATGTGAAATCAGGAAGAGTCAACAGAACAGAGTGTGGTGTGTCATTGGTATCTGATTATAGTAGAGAAATTGCTCGGTTTAACGAATTCATCAAAAAGTTCGAGTTGTTGGATATTTCGATGGTTGGAAGAAAGATTACTTGGTACAAGCTGAAAGGGTCAGTTAAAAGTAGAATAGATAGAATCCTGGTTTCTAGGGAATGGTTGGATGTTTGGCCGAACAATAAACAATTCGTTTTCAACAGGTCAATATTTGATCATTGTGTCCTAGTGCTTAGAGTTTCGTCGATGGATTGGGGGTCAAAACCCTTTAGGAGTTTGGATGTGTGGCAAAGAGATGGAAGGTTTTTAGCTTTCGTTCATAGTAAATGGCAGAATTATGAGGTGTACGACGAAGGATTGCTCGTATTAAAAGAAAAACTAAAAAAGTTAAAACTAGATATGAAAATTTGGAATAGAGAGGTCTTCGGGAATGTTAATCAAACAGGGGAAATTTTACAAAAGAAAATACAAGAGCTAGATGCAAGAGATGATGAGGACAATTTAGATGAGTCTGGGAGGGAGGAGAGGAGAATCCTGTTAGTCGAACAAAGTCAGAATTTCTTCAAACAGGAAGCGATTATGCGTAAAAAAGCATGTACAAAGTGGTTAAAACAAGGAGATCTAAATACTAAATTCTTCCATTCGTTTGTGAAGTGGAGGAGAATGAGAAACGGGATCAACAAGGTAGAAGTGAACGATCAGTGGTGTGATGATAAGGAGAAGGTTAAGGCTAAGGTTAGAGAGTTCTTTAAAGCCATATTTGATGGGATGTCTAAGTCTCAAGTTAAGTTGGACAATGTTCGTTTCAACTCCATTTCTGATGAAGATAATGCGTTGCTGGTCAGAGTTGTTTTTGATGAGGAAGTTAAGGATGTAGTTTGGAGATGTGATAGTTTGAAGAGCCCTGGTTTAGACGGTTTCAATTTTAGCTTCATTAAATTTTGTTGGGAGTGCCTTAAGGATGATTTCGTTTTGGCAGTAAAAGATCTTCTGGTCAATGGAAAGTGGCCTAGGGGGTCAAATGCTTCGTTTATTTGTCTGATCCCTAAGACAAATAATCTGCAACAACTTAGAGATTTCAGACCCATCTCGCTGGTAGGGTGCGTGTATAAAATCATCTCAAAGATTTTGTCTATTAGGGTGAAAAAGGTGATTAATAAAGTCATCGATGCTAGGAAATATGTTTTCTTGAAGGAATGGGGCTTATGGATGGTGTTCTAGTGGCCAATGAAGTCTTAGATGAGATGAAAAGGAAGAAGAAAAGTTGTGTTTTCTTCAAGGTGGACTACGAAAAGGCTTATGACTACGTGAGGTGAGATTTCATTTATTATATGTTAGGCAGACTTGGTTTCTACTAAAAGTGGATCTCCTGAATTAAAGCTTATTTGAAATCAGCATTAATGTTAGTTCTCATAAATGGGAGCCCTACTAAGGAGTTTATTCCAAAAAAGGGCTTGAGACAATGAGACCCTCTTGCACCGTTCTTGTTTCTTATAATGACTGAAGGTTTAACTGGGGTGTCTAGGACCAAAATTGAGAAAGACTTGGTGGATTGGAGATTGACAAAAAATTGATTAAGGTAAACATGCTTCAGTATGCAGACGACACCTTGTTCTTCAGTAAAGCAAGTATTAAAAGCGTGTATCATATAAAGGTCATTCTGAATTATTTTGAGTTGGCTTCTGGTCTTAAGATGAATTTTCTCAAGAGTAGAATTCGCGGGATATGGGTAGATCAGAATGAGATTCTCCATTTCGCGATTATTTTAAATTGCAATGTGATGAAATCTCCTTTCAAATACTTGGGGATGCGTGTAGGGGGTGTCATAAGAGGGGAGTGTTTTGGGATGAAGTGGTTAGTAGAATAAAGAGCAGATTAGGCAAGTGAAAGGGTAGATTCATCTTGATGGCTGAGAGGATCCGTCTGATTAAATTTGTCTTGTCGTCTATCCTACTATTTTATCTCTCTTTGTTCAGATTGCCATCTATTGTGATTAAGAAAATAGTTAGTCTGCAGAGGAATTTTTTGTGGGGATGGGAGTCTGAAGGGAGGAAGATTGCATGGGCTGCTTGGGATAAGGTTTTCTTGTCCAGGGATGCGAACAGTCTTGGCATTATAAATGTTAGGTAGTTCAATATGGGTTTGTTGGGAAAATAGATTTGAAATGGTGGGTTATGGAGGGAGGTTATTGAGTCTAAGTATGGGAGTTGGAGAAGTCTGAAAGATCAGAGGGTCAGGAACAACAAAGCCTCTTTGTGGTGGAGAGATTTGGAAATCAGAGGAGTGGGGAGGGAAGTTTGAAGACTGTTATAATTGGGAGGTTGGAAAAGGGAGAGATATTATGTTATGGGAAGACGACTGGGTCGGATTTGGAGTCTTGAAAAATATATTACCGAGGTTGTTTTCTCTATTTGATAATAAGGAGGGAAAGTTAAGCGACTGCGGAGTTTGGGCAATAATGTTTGGCAGTGGAACTTAACTTGGAGAAGAGGGCTTTTTTCTTGGGAAGAATCTCAGGTATGCCAGTTGTTTGAGGTGATATCCTGTAAGAGCCTCGCCTTGGAGACTAAGGACAAATGGGTTTGGAAGGGTTTTGAGTTTGCAGAGTTTTCCATCAAGTCTGCTTATGGTTTATTAAGGGGAGAGGAAGTAAAGGATTTTCGAGGATGTTAAACTTTTTCTGGAGGATTAAGGCTCTTCGTTCAGCTTATGTTTGAAAACAAGATTGCTACCAAGGTCAACCTGGAGAGACGAGGGGTTCAGGTTGAGAGCAATCTTTGTTGTTTGTGTAGGGTGTCAGAGGAGTCGACAAGTCATCTGTTCTTTGGTTGCAAAGTCGCTTGGCTAGCTTGGAATATTGGTTACGCTTGGTTAGGAGTGAGTTCGGTAAATCTTCTCTCACCTGGGTCACATTTCGAACAGTTTAAAATTCTTGATGCGACCACTTCAGTTAATATTGTTTTGGGTAATGTTTGGATTGTGTTGGTAAGCGAGATTTAGTGATGGAGATCAAGCTCAAGAGGACATGGAGGCCAATCAACAAGATCAAGAAGAGGTGGAGGCACAAATGGAGGACGCCCATGGAGGTCAAAGTCCACCTCAAAGGATTACAAGAAGCATGTTCAAAGCTTTGGGAGCTAGAGGACATTTATTTTCTCTTTTTGTAATTTCTTTAGTTGGAGGTGCTTAGAGGGAAACATTAGAAACCTCTTTTGTTTTAGCATCTTTTAGGCTTTAGTTAGGAGCTTTAGGAGGGGGGGTGTATTAGTAGATAGGTGTAGGAGTAAATAAGGAGGTGCCAAAGTGAGAGAAGGGATCACACCTTCCTCATGCTTTGTTTTAGGCGCAAATTCTAGAAGCTTTTTAGGAGGGAGTTTTTGAATTTGTGTAGCTTACTTTTCAGCACCTTAGGCTATAAATAGAGGTGCTCTCTTTGTAAAATTCAGATTGGAATTAATCTAAGAAAACTCTACTCAAATTTTGAGTGACCTTTGGAGAGCTTTTGGAGCCTTCTTCTCTAGTCTTATCTTGATGGATCAATGGAGTCCTCAAGTGGCGGCATCACTCTCATCTAGGAGCATTCCACACTTCTAGTGGCGAGATCATCCATCCTCCTTCCATCTTCATGAGCATTCTCTTCTCCTTCCTTTCTTCTTCTTCAATTGTTCATGTTGCTTTGTGTTCTTGAGTTTTTCAGTTTTGGTTTTTCTATTTTCCAGCACTTTGTTCTGTTTTGTTCTTAATTCTGTTCGGTTCATATGAATTGTTGTTTAATTTTGTTCGGTCATTCCAGTTTTCATTCCTTTGTTGATTCAATTTGACAATATTTGGTTCATCCAAATGAGTTTGGGATTTGGTACTAGTTTTTGGTGAGTTCTTGTCTTAGAACAATGATCCAACTCTAAGAAAAGTGCCTCTATATTTTCCAGCTCAAGGTGATTCCTAAAAATGTCAAGAATCTTGTTCTATGTGGCTATTGGAATCACATCATGTGGTATCATGAGTCTTAGGTTTATTCTTGTTTAATTGTTGAGTTGTGTGCACTTTATTTCAAGAGCTCTTTTAATTTTCTTGCAATTTAAGTTTCTGTTTTAGAATTTTACTTGAGTATTCTTGCTGTTTTTTTCTTTTACACCAAGTGCTTGTGAAAAGGTTTATGGCACTCATTCTTCTTATGAGTATGGTTGCTCTTTTGGAATGGCATTATCCTTCCTAGAGTTTACCTTAAGCTTCCTTTCACTTGTTGTTAAAATTTGTGTTGTGTCTTTTAATTTTGTAATCATGTCAAGTTTTGTCTTAGTCATGTTATTCCATAATTGTCATTACTTCTAGTAGTACTTTTATTGTTTTTGATTGTTTCTTGCTTTAGTGTCATATAATTTTCTGAATTGATGTTGATCCTTTGTGCATTTTCTTTTTAGAATTGAGTTCATACTTGTATTCTAGACCTATACAAGTTCCAATACATCATTTTCTATTATGTCTTTGCTAGTTCATCATCCTGTTTTTTATTCCTATTAGGATTCCTCTGTTTCTGAAAAAGTGCTTACTGTTTTTCCTTATTGCAATTGATTTACTTACTGGAAAATTCTGAAATCCTGGATTTGAGATATTCAAAGTGTTAGAAATGAATAGAAAAAAGAATCATTCAAAAATACGAAGTACACAAAAAATGATAAATAAAATAAAAAAAGTGTACATTTCTGCCGAAAAAAATACGGTAATCTGGCAGCGATTTTGAAAACTTTATTTCTCTCAATTGGCTTACTGTTTTTAATTGATTCCAGTGCCATTATTGAGTTAACATCTTGAAGTTTCTGTGGTTTAAATTTCATAATCCAGTTCGCTCTACATCATTCCAGTTAAATCAGTGAATATCAAGCACAGTTTGCATTAAAAAAAAAATTTCCAGTAGCTAAAATTTTTGTTTTCTTCATCTACTCTAGTGCTTTTCCTTAAGTATTCTTTTGTGTGCCTACTTTTCTCATTGAGTTCTTTTTTTTCTTGATTGTCTTTCATTCTTACTCTTTGAGTTTGTCTTACATATAGTATTCCTTTTGCAATTACCTTTCCTTGCTTATACCTTTTCTTGTTTGTCTTTATTGTTTCATTGGTTTTGTGGTGGTTGCTCTTGAGATTGGTGTGCTTGCTTTGACATATTTCATTTGAGGATTCCAAGGCCTCAAGATCAGATTGGTGCAAGAACATTATTTCTTTGAGAGTGATCTCTTTTTTCAGCCTCATTTCACTTAGGCAGTTTCATTGCCAAGCTCACTGTTTTTGCTAATTTTTTTAACTTGTTTGCTGTTTTGTGTGTTTGCTGTTTTTAATTACAAATGGCTGGATTTTCAAGTGATGCATCCTACAAGCAGAATTCTCCTTCCAAAGCTTCAATTCTTGGTGAATTACATGAAGCTCAAAGAACAATTAGACGGTTGGAGGAGAAAATGCAAAAGATGGAGGTCCAACAAGCTAGACCATCTCCTTCTATCCATGATGGACATCATTCTCATAGACCATCTTCAAGAGCTTCTTCAAATGATGTTGGCCGTGAAGATGAGCATAGGAGAAGGAGACCTCCACCCCAAGTCCATGGACAAAGACATCATCACCAAGGGGAAAGAATTCACTACGGCAATGGCTTCTATCATGATGCAAAGTCCAAGCTTCCTTCGGTCAAGTTACCTTGTTTTAATGGTTCTAGTGATCCAAATGTATATTTAGATTGGGAGGCTAAGTGTGAACAAATTTTTGAGATCCATGAGATCCAAGATGAGCATAAGCTCAAGCTAGCCACCCTAGAGTTTAGTGATTATGCCATGAAATGGTGGCATGGAATTGTAAAGGACATTATCTATCACAAGGGTCCTCCCGTGGACTCTTGGAACTCTTTAAAGGATCATATGCGCGCTAGGTTTGTGCCCCCACATTTTAGGAAAGACCTTATGTTGAGACTCCAACGGTTTCAACAAGGCACGCTAAATGTGGATGAATATTATAAGGAGCTTGAGACGCTTGTGCTTAAAATTGAATTAGAAGAAAGTGAAGAAGCCATGGTTGCTAGGTTTGTGAGCGGTCTTAGGAAGGATATTCAAGACATTGTTGAGTTACAAGAGTATTCATCATTGGGCTCTTTAGTTCATCTTGCAATGAAGGTGGAAGCCCAACTTGCTAAGAAAAACTCTTTTAAAAATGCTTCCAATGATGGATACTACTCCAAGTCTTGGAGAAACAAAACTTCTTTTTCTAAACATCCTTCCAAAGATTCTTCTTTCAAACCCAAGGAATCTAAGCCATCAACTTCTAGACCTAAGTCTCCCACTAGAACATCTAATACTAAATGCTTTAAATGTATGGGTTATGGTCATATTGCTGCAAATTGTCCTTCCAAACGAAGTATGTACATGCATGAGGGCATTGTAGTTAGTGAGCATGATTCGGATTCTCCTAAGCATTCATTGCATTCTCATGCATCTAGTGAGGAAGAGAGTGAATGTCCACTTGAAGGGGACTTGTTAGTTGTGAGAAGACTTCTTGGACAAGTTTCACAACCTTTTGATGAAAGTCAAAGGGAAAATATTTTCCATACAAGATGTCTTATTCAAAACAACATTTGTTCCTTGATAGTGGATGGGGGTAGTTGTGCAAATGTGGCTAGTACAAGAGTAGTAGATAAGCTTGGATTGCCTACTATCTCTCATACAAAGCCCTACAAATTACAATGGCTTAGTGAAGTAGGAGAAATAATTGTTAATAAACAAGTCCTCATCCATTTCTCCATTGGAAAATACAAAGATGAGGTATTATGTGATGTTGTGCCCATGGAAGCCACTCATGTTCTTTTGGGAAGGCCTTGGCAATTTGATAGAAAAGTTTTACATGATGGCTTTACCAACAAACTATCTTTTGAATTCCATGGTCACAAGGTTACTTTAAAATCTCTCTCTCCAAGAGAAGTCCATGAGGACCAAGTTATCATGAAGAAAAAGAGGGAGAGTGAAAAAGATAAAAAAGATAAGAGTTCTAAGCCTACACTCCTTGTGTCTAGGCGTGAAATTGAAAGGGAAATAGTGGCTCATCATCCTCTTTTTTTAGCCATCCCTAGAACTCTTAGAGTAGAATCACTTGTTGATAGTTCTCATTGCTTGGAAAATTTGGTAGAAGAGTTCCAAGATGTGTTTCAAGATCCTCCAAATGGACTTCCACCTTTGAGAGGGATTGAGCACCAAATTGATTTGATACCGGGCTCTTCTTTACCAAATCGTCCAGCATATAGGACTAATCCAAGTGAAACCAAGGAAATTCGCCAACAAGTTGAGGCTTTGATTGAGAAAGGGTGGGTGCAAGATAGCATGAGTCCTTGTGCTATGCCTATCATCTTAGTGCCAAAAAAGGATGGCACATGGCGAATGTGTTCGGATTGTAGGGCCATAAATAACATAACCATTAAGTATAGGCATCCCATACCTAGACTAGATGATTTGTTGGATGAATTACATGGTTCTAAAATCTTTTCAAAGATTGATCTTAAAAGCGGCTACAATCAAATCCGTATCAAACCGGGTGATGAATGGAAGACGGCTTTTAAGACCAACTTTGGTTTATATGAGTGGTTAGTTATGCCTTTTGGTTTAACTAATGCACCAAGTACCTTCATGCGCCTCATGCATCATGTTCTTAGACCTTTCATTGGTAAGTTTGTTGTGGTTTACTTTGATGACATTCTCATTTATAGCTTATCTTTGAATGACCATAGGTTGCATGTTAGGCAAGTTTTGGAAACCCTTAGGAAGGAACATTTGTATGCTAACCTTGCTAAATGTATGTTTGCTCTTGATCATATAGAATTCCTAGGGTTTGTTGTGAGTTGTAAAGGGGTCCATGTGGACAAAACAAAGGTGGTGGCCATTCAAAATTGGCCTACACCGATTTCTTTGAATGAGGTCCGAAGTTTTCATGGGCTTGCTTCTTTCTATAGAAGATTTGTCCCAAACTTTGGTACCATTGCCGCACCACTCAATGACATAGTGAAAAAGGATGTGGTCTTTCATTGGGGAGAAGCACAACAAAATGCTTTTGATACTTTGAAAGAAAAATTGACTAATGCTCCCATCTTGGCCCTTCCTAATTTCACTAAGACATTTGAGATTGAGTGTGATGCTTCAAGCATAGGTATTGGGGCTGTTCTCCTTCAAGAGGGCCACCCCATAGCCTATTTTAGTGAGAAATTGAAGGGAAGTCATCTCAACTATTCCACCTATGATAAGGAATTATATGCACTTGTTAGGGCTTTGTTTACTTGGCAACACTATCTTTTTCCCAAAGAGTTTGTGATACACAGTGATCATGAATCTCTTAAATATTTGAAAAGCCAAAACAAACTTAACAAGAGGCATGCTAAGTGGGTGGAATTCATTGAGCAATTTCCTTATGTGATCAAACACAAGCAAGGCAAAATAAATATTGTGGCGGATGCTCTTTCTAGAAGATACACCTTGCTAAATCTTTTAACCTCTCAATATCTTGGTTTTGATCACATTAAGGAACTTTATCATGATGACCTTGATTTTTCTCTCATCTATCAAGAGTGTCTTAAGGGAGGACACAAAGACTTTTTTATTCAAGATAGCTTTCTTTTTAAAGGAAAACGTCTTTGTGTTCCTCAATGCTCTATTAGATTATCTCTTGTTAGAGAAGCTCATGAGGGGGGTTTAATGGGACATTTTGGGGTTGCTAAAACTTTGGATGTGTTGCATGAACATTTCTTTTGGCCACATATGCATAAACATGTTCATAGTTTGTGTGATAAATGCATAGCTTGCCGCAAAGCTAAGTCTAAAATGCATTCCCATGGTCTTTATACTCCTCTTCCTATCCCTTCAATGCCTTGGGTAGATATATCTATGGATTTCATCTTAGGCTTACCCAAGACATCAAAGGGAAAGGACTCCATTTTTGTGGTAGTGGATCGTTTTTCAAAGATG
>NC_023759.2:51357964-51433939 GCF_000499845.2 Phaseolus vulgaris | reverse complement strand
TGCACTAGCTCATCTGTCACCTTGGAGGTATCATGATAACACTGTCAAAGCAATTCACATGTAATCATAAGTTGTGGGTAATAGCATCTTCAGTTGTCAGATTACAAAGCATGATTCCACCTTGGAGCTAGCCACTTGCAGCTCCAGTGATAGGTATCCATCCTAATGACATGGGTGTAGAATAAGAAAAATAGGAGGGAATGTACGAGATTAGAGGTTGTTTTGGGTAGTGTGCAAGGGAAGTGCAATAAGCACATAGTGAGAGTGCCTAGTAACCAGTCCACTTGGCAGGTAGGGCCTGAAAAATAGATTTGGCAAAGGGGCATGTGATAAACAGAGAAGAGTAGAGAGAGGAAAGGCAGAGAGTTGTGAGTAATGTTTGGGAAGGGAGGAAGCCAGTCCACTACCCCTCCAAGTTTCTGTGAATCTCGTTTTGCATATGTCCACCTTTTGTAGTCAAATTGGATTGCTTATCAATTAGATTTATTCCAATTCGTTGGCAGTCTCATCCTCAGACACTTCCTTTTGTTTTCCTATCCAGCCTACTTTGTTCAAGGCATGAGGCTTTAAAGAGATGAAATTGAAAGTTAAGCAAGAGGAGTACCTGACAAAGAATGTTCCTTACAGATTCTTTAGTGGCAATAGTTTTATAGAAGAATTTTCCTACAGCAGTATCCCTACAACATAATACATGATAATATGGGTAAATCCTCTGCTCAAGGCTTGAAATATCTTAAGTCCAGGTTAAGAAACTTGGGTTTCACTTTTACCTAAGCAATCTCTGGAATGATCTGATGAAAGGCTTTCCATACCAAGGCTGCTTCTTTATATGAAGCATACGCAGAGATATATTGAGAAGGACAATGCCCCGGCAAATGTGTGGTGCTAACACAGCTGCTTGAAGACCAACAACTCCTGTACAAAAATAAAGAACAATATGAAACATGAAGGCAAGGCAGTGATTAATTATGAATTTATGAAGGGAAGGGAAGGTAGTTGAAAAAATTCACCTCCAATAGAATTGCATAAAAAGAATGCTTCATCCTTTATGACATCAAGACAAAACTCATTTAATTGAGAGGCCCACGTTTCGAAAGTGTAAAAGGAACGGTCTCCTATTTGAAGAGGATTTGGTTTATCTGAATATCCGTATCCAATGAGATCAATGGAGTAGACCCGGTGAGATTGGGCAAGAACTGAAATGTTATTCCTCCAGTGGTCACTGCAACGAAGTAAACTCTAGATTGTGGCATAAACAAACTAATTGACAAAGTCAAAATAAGTGCAGAAGCAAACAGAAGACATTTCGATTTGGTATAAAACAAAAACATATGACGTCCATCCAGACCGCAGACGAAGTACCTGTTAGCTCCAAAACCGTGGACTAAAAGTAGCGCAGGGCCATTGTTCCCTGAACGTTGATAGCGAATAGAGTACCCTCTCCAATTCCAAACGCTACCAGTACAATACAAGATATGAATCTTTTATTCACTGTTTCAAAAATCAGAAAGAATAAAATAATTATTATGCGATTCAGAAAGAAAATTACCGGGTCTGAACCTCGTCCTCTGCATCAATGTTTAATTTGGAGACGACTCGACGGGGGAAATGGATTTTATTTTGAATTGGAGAGTGACAGCGAGGGTAACTGAGACTGGTTGTGGTGGTTGATGTCACACACAAGCTCATGGTCATTGTGCTCGTGACCATGGCCTTTCTTTTCCACACTCATTCGCCCCTCCCCCTGCTTTCTACATCTCATTTCTCGTCACCACTTTCCTCTGCTCTAGAGCACGCCACGTACTTTAACGCCCTAATGCCACATTTTATCCATTCACAACTAACGTCTCAAAACCACAAATCCTAATACAATTTTTATTTCATAAATACAAACTATCTCTTCTAATTTCAAAATATACACATTTTTTTTTTCAACTTTTAATACTTAAAAGTTAGATACAATGAGAAACTGTTCCGAGCTCCCTGCTACTACTGATTGGTAATTTTATTATAATAAAGATAAGATTTTAAATTAAAATCTTTTATTATTTCCGGTGAGCTCTTGTCTCGTTATGATGACAATGCTTTTTGTTTGTCCTTGTTCCTCTTGTTTTTGGTTTGTAAGATGAAAATGGGTTAGCCCGCTTTATATAGAAAATAGAGGTTGATTTTATTGGTTTGTCTCAACATAAAAAAAATGTTTCGTGGGTTAGCAGGTTAGTTTATATAAAAAATATATTTTTTTAAAAAATAATGAAAAATAATCTTTAAATAAATAAATTTATGTATTAAATCCTTAAAGTTATGTAATAAATCCTTAAAACTGAATGAATGTTAAAAAAACCTTAATAAACCGTTAGAATTGAATGAATAATGTTAAGAAAAATCTCAATTAATTAAATTTATGGTTGGAATTATATTAACCTTTTATAAATAATTCTATTTAAAATTATTTTTTATGTAACGAATAGAGAAATAGACTCAGACATTTCGTGGAACAAAGAGGTGTGAACACACCTCATTCAACTAACTTTGTGTTAAAGGAAATATTACATTTGTTACCAGCACTTATGAAAACAACATTTAAAAAAAATAAATTCCTGGTAAAATTTCAAAGTGGTGTTTACAAATACAATTTGTCAAATTTTATAATTTTTAAAAATCTACTAATTTCTGTAATTTTGAGAAAAAATTGCATCACTTTTGTAAAAATAATAATCTATGAACACATGCATCATTAAGTTTATTAAAAAATAAAATATAGTGAGAGTTTAAAAAAAAATGAAGTGGTATATGAGGCTATCTTTTTGCTAAAACAGTGGGAGAACTAGTATAATTAAGTAGGAAAATTGCAAAACGGGGTTGAGGAAATGATCAACTCCAATCCTTAATCTACACTCTTGTTTATCATACAGAGGAGTCTTTCTTAGGTGTATGGTGGTGGCTTTGGCAAACCCTTAACAACACCGCAAAGTAGGTTGTCGTCTGGCATGTTGTACTCATCTCTGAGAGAACCCTCGGGGGACATAATGCTGATGTATAGCTGTTGGCCAAGATACATATTTTCAGCCGTCAACGATCTCAAGTTCCACATTCCAACGTTGTCGGTTGACAACAAGATGGCGGCCCAACATTTTGGGAAGACCTGAACAGTGTGTCTGCTGACGGCATCGAAAGGGTTGTAACTCTTCCTCTTATCAGGGGTCCATGTGCCAGGTTCTATGCTGTAAGCAAGCAATTAAGTAATCAAAAACAAAAAAGATAATTAAAGAGAAAAGGAAAGAAAGAAAGAATACTGACCCGACTACGAAGAACGCATAACCATCCAAGTGATATGATTGGATTGATTTTTCAGGGTTCTCAAAGATGATCTCGATGAATTTACGATGGGTAACGTTAAGAACATTTGGTTGAATTTTAACAGAGGCTCCAAGATCAGCGGGTGGCTCGTCTTGGATAGTATTATATTTGAAAACCTTGTCAGAAACTCCAAAGTATTCAGCTAGCTTGAGTGGAGTTTCGGGGTCGACGTGGGAGACACCATTGAGGGCATAGCGAAGCTTTCCGTTTTCCCTACTAACGGAGTTGACGAGCTTGATGGTACGGGTGATATCGATTTTGGAGTACTTGTAGGAACCCTGAGGATTGGGCCTGGCGGCGCTGGCAGAGAGATTCCAGCGGAAGGTTTTGAACTGGTTGAGAGACCAAGCCCAGCCAAGTGGAGACTCGGGGATGTCGGGAGAGGGAGCACCCTTGCCATTTGTGTAACGCATGATGGCTTTACCAGTGAGAACAGTCTTGCTGAAACGCGTGGAAGCAACAATGTAGTAATCCTTTGGGTCCTTGTCAGCTGTGATAAGGACAGAAAAGCAGCCACCTACATGAACATCAAGAGAGTCGTAATTGTTTTGCACCACGTGGGAGCCTTCCATCTCAACAAGCTTCATCAAGTGGCCTTGGAACCTTAAGTTTAGTGAATTCTTCATCCCTACATTGCATATTCTGTACTTGTAAGTCTTTCCGGGCTTCATGGTGAACATTGGCTTGTCACTTCCATCACCTTTAGCTGTTTTACCATTGATGAGAACACCTTCAGGCCTCCCAATGGAGCGACCGCTATCCAAGAACTTCTTCAGAGTGGTATGGCTCTTTGTGTACCAGTCACTAATCAAAACCGTGTAATCGTCCTCGGGATCATGGTATGGCACAGGAATCAGCAACCGGCTGTTTATACGGAGCCCGCCAAAGCCACCTGCTGCCCTGTGCAGGGCTGTGCTCGGGTAGTAGAAGAAACTACCTATCTGGTCCTTCACCTGAAGACGGTACGTGTAGTTTGTCCCTGGAGTAATGGGGCAGTTTGTTCCAGGGACTCCGTCTTGCCACGAATTCTTTCTGTGTTGGACGCCATTCCTGCACCGTGCATGCATCAATCATGCAAATTAATTAATTAATTAATTAATTATTTCTATATTTATATACTTGAATATTGTACCCATTCATTAAATAATATATATATATATAGTCACCATGTAAAAAGTAACGGCTCGTCAAGATTATTGAATATATTGAAGACTAGATTGTTGTTGCTGGTGGAATTGATATTGGGTCCTGGGAATTTGCCATTGATGAGAATGCCTTGCTGGGGTACTCCCAATGGAGAGATGATGCCATATGTAACGTTCCATGTAAAGAATATATAGGGGTCTTCACCCCGCACCACCGACACCAGCCACAACAATAGCCCACATATTATTCGTCCCCTCTCCATTCTCTCAACTTTCTTTATTTTAATCCTTTTTGGAACAAAGCTCCTAGCTTCCTTTGCATTTAATTATTCATTACTTCTCTTGCTATTCCATAGTAAGAATCTTCTTTCTTGCTCATACCCCATTTCCCTTGCCTTATATGTATCTCCTCCTTATTTCGCAACCACTCAATCCATACGTAACACATCCCCCACACTTCCCATTATTTTTTGCCCCTTCGAACGCGTACTTCCTTCCACCTTCCCCTTTTCCTCGTCAAATCCTTATACTTAGGGGATGTCTACGAGTTCTTCAATTTTAATATATTTTAAAAATTTCTTAATTTCTCACTTCAAGATATTTCTAAGTATAAAATGTGTACAGGCAATGTTTTCCAAAGAAAGCTAGCTAATAGTTTAAAGTTATGGCTAATAACTAAGTCAAATTACTTTTACAAGTAACTGGTAATTTTAAAATAAAATCAATACATGTTAGTATCATATTTTAATATCAATTTTAGTTTTATTTATAAAAAAAATATTGTGGAGTATTTTTAAATTTCATTTTTTAATTCGTTTAAAGCATTGTTTTTTTTCATAGTTTTTTTATTCCTCTACCAAAAAATTAATTTTAATAAGAGTTTTTTTAATAGTGGTTATAATAACCTTGATTAAGACACGTGATTATCAGAGGATATAAAAAACTCCTTTTTATCTTGTGGAAAAAATTCTATTTAACTGTGAAGATGGACTGCAATATTGCAATTTATGATCCTTGTTTTTAAATGCTTTAATACCATATCAATAACAAAATCATCCTCACCCCAATCCTAACTGTGGAACAACTCTCTTCCCACGTTAAGGGAATTGAAAGCTTAATAGCAAGTGATGGCCGCATTGGTTTCCAGAGAGATACTTTTACTGAAAATTGTCTGAGGAACTACACATGGACAGATCCAGGCTTGTTCCTCTCATCTCCATGTCAGAATATGAAAAAGCCTTAAAAGATGGACCAACAAGTGGTGGTGTTGCTGCAATAATAGAAGAATGTGCATATAAGGAGCTCTTCCTAGAAACCAGATATGAATTTAGAGTTATTGGTCTAGACTTCACCATGAGTGGATGGGGTTTTCTAAGTATAAATCCATTTTTCTTCTGTGAAACTCAACTTCACCACATAATCAAAACTCGTCACGTCATTCAAAGTATTAAGCCAGGTGGTTGTTATAAACATATATATATATATATATATATATATATATATATATGCATGTCTTCCTTTTCGTATACTTCATATTTCAAATTCTCAATATCATAACTCATATATTTGCACAGTCTGTACCAAATAGAATTATGAGTGTTTATAATTGTATCATATGTAGGTAGGGTTTAATGTTTGGCACTCGTGAGTATTGTCATGTGTGTGAAGCTAATTGTCACTTGATGTTGAACCACCATGAGTTTTATTGGCTGAAGTGTTTATCTTTTCTTATCAGTATAGTTTTGTTATTGTTATTCAAAGTAAAGTATTGGAATTAGACCAAGATTGACTCGTGAATGCATAAGAAAACAATGCAAGTAGAAGAATTTGAAAATGTTTTAAATGTGAAAAACCTAAGAAGAAAGTCTCCATAATTCACAAATAATGTTAGATATCCGTTAACTTATATGTAAATTATAATTTTCATTAATACTTATTTTTTTTTAAAATTATAAGGGACTTAAAAGACGCGTATAAAGTTGAAAACCAAAAGTTTTCAGTCTTAGCGTTTTATAGAAAAATGAAGCTAATAAGTGAAATTTGCACTTATCAAGAGTGAAGCAACATTTAAAGAATTTAAACAAAGGAATACATCAAGCGAAATATTATGAAGATTCTTGAAGAGAAGAAACTGCATTAAAGACACATTTGAACTTTCCTAATTCAATATCTAATAGGAAAGAGAAGATGAACCTGTGAAAAAAGTCTAAAGAAGATCAAGCCTCAATAGACATAGTTTATATATATGGAGAAAGTATTTGAAAAATCAAATACATATCGAATATGCAAAGATCTCATCAAAACAAATATTTTCTTATTGAGGCGTCTAACTCATAGAAGATGATGAACATAACTGGAAAGAGAATATCAAAGGGAAAAAGTGATTGAAGCCTCAACGTTAATATCAAATACAGTCAAGAAAATATTTTGAAATATTTAATAAGATTCGAGAAATGGAGAGTAGTTTGACTGTTCATCGTTATCTTCTTTTTATGGTTTTTTCGCTTGAAATGGTATAAAGATATTGAGACCAATAGTTAGGTGACAAGTGTTGATGATTTTTATGAATATTTCACTCGTAAAAATAATTTTCTTGATGACTAAAACCTTTTGACTCAAGATTATTCTACCTTATTTTTAATCCACTAATTAGTCTTAATAGTGATTAAATTATTCAATTCTTAATTCCTTAAGCATTTTAACTAAATTGATTCAATACACTCTCGATCCTTTGTAAATTAATCAATATATTTGTAGGTGTTGTCCACGATATTCTAAGTTTAAAAGCATTTTTAATGTCAATTGAATCTGAATTGAAGAGAGGGTGATTGAACTAATACGGGCACTAGGCATACGAATAAAAACAATATAATTGAAATAGCCATTTTGTAAATTAAAAATGAAGTGTTTGTATTACTTTGAGTTTTGTTACATCTAACACTAACAAAGAGGAAGAGTATAGTGACTCACAAACTCAGTAGAAAAAAAATTCAGATGGGTTGGTTTAAACGGGAAAATATATACTTGGAATTATATTTGAAGTGAACAAGAAGTATTATTTAAATTATTTTTTTGTGAGACTTTGAAGCATAGAAAATAGTGGATTTATTTAGAAAGAAAAAAAAGTTAAAAAAAGAAATATAATTGATTATTTAGTTGAGGAGGAAAAAGTCTAAAAATAATGAGAGGTAGAGCGAAGTAAGAGGCGTGAGGAATGGAGGAGGAGGGGAAGTTTGAAGGGTATAAAAGGGGAGGAGGAGGGGAGAAGAAGAACAGACTATCATCTTCTTTCTTCTGCTTCTTCCAATAAATAAAGAGAACGAAGAAGGTAGTAAAATATACAGGGAAAATAAAAGAATAAAAAAGAATGGGTGGGAGGGGAAAATTGTTGCTGTCGATGTTATGCCTGTTGGCGGCGGCAGTGCAAGGTGAAGACCCGTACCTGTACTATACATGGAACGTGACGTACGGGACGATTGCTCCACTGGGAGTGCCCCAGCAGGGTATTCTGATCAACGGCCAATTCCCTGGACCCGAAATTAACTCCACAAGCAACAACAACGTTGTGGTGAATATTTTTAACAACCTGGACGAGCCATTCCTAATGACCTGGCACGGTATTCAACATAGGAAGAATTCGTGGCAAGAAGGAACACCAGGAACCTTATGCCCCATCGCTCCTGGGACAAACTACACCTACCACTTCCAAGTGAAGGATCAAATTGGAAGTTTTTTCTACTATCCTTCAACAGGATTGCAGAGGGCAGCTGGTGGTTTCGGTGGCCTTCGAATCTTCAGTCGTCTGTTGATTCCCGTGCCATATGCTGACCCCGAGGATGAGTACTGGGTTATCATGGGTGACTGGTACACTAAGAGCCACACTAGCCTTCAGAAATTATTGGACAGCGGTCGCTCTATTGGTAGGCCCAATGGTGTGCTCATCAATGGAAAAACAGCCAAGGGTGATGGCAGTGATCAACCCCTTTACACCATGATTCCTGGTAAGACCTACAAGTATAGGCTATGCAACGTTGGTCTGAAGGACGCCCTTAACTTCAGGATCCAAGGCCATTCCCTGAAGCTTGTCGAGACCGAAGGCTCCCACGTTGTTCAAAACGTCTATGACTCTCTTGACGTTCATGTTGGCCAATGCTTTACTGTCCTTGTCACCGCCGACAAAGACCCAAAGGACTATTACATGGTCGCCTCTACTCGCTTCACCAAGTACGATCTCTCTGCCAAGGCCATCATCCACTACACTAACAGTGCAGCTCCTGCCTCACCTGAGCTCCCTCCATCCCCTGTTGGTTGGGCCTGGTCTCTTAACCAGTTCCGCTCCTTCCGTTGGAACCTCACCGCTAGTGCTGCAAGGCCCAATCCCCAGGGTTCTTACCATTATGGACAGATCAACATCACTCGCACCATCAAGTTTGCCAACTCCGTTAGCAGAGGTCAAGGTCTTCGTTATGCCATCAATGGCGTCTCACACGTAGATCCTGAAACTCCTCTCAAGCTCGCTGAGTACTACGGAGTTGCTGACAAGGTTTTCAAGTACAACACCATCTCCGATGAACCCCCCGTTGATCTAAGCTCAATAACCAAGGCACCTAATGTCATCAATGCCACATTCCGCGACTTCATCGAGATTATCTTTGAGAACGATGGTAAAACCGTCCAATCCTACAATTTGGATGGTTACTCATTCTTTGCAGTCGCCATGGAGCCAGGCAAATGGAGCCCGGTGAAAAGGAAGAACTATAACCTTCTTGACGCCGTGAGCAGACACACCGTTCAAGTCTTCCCCAAATCTTGGTCCGCCATCATGTTGACCTTCGACAACGCTGGAATGTGGAACCTGCGATCGGAGCACGCTGAGAATCGCTACTTGGGCCAACAACTCTACATTAGCGTTTTGTCCCCTCAACGTTCCCTCAGGGATGAGTACAACCTCCCAGATACCCAGCTTCTTTGCGGCATCGTCAAGGATTTGCCCAAGCCACCACCATACTCTTCTTAGACCTTTTCCTTGTCTGTGCCATTCGTATTTCATTGAAACACCATATCATATTCATTCCCATGTCATGCGGTGGCTCATACCATCAACCGACCCATTATTCAATTAATTAATTAATTTACCCTCTTACTACTCCTCTTTCTATTTTTTTTTTTATTTCCTTCATAAACGCACGTATAAAAAAATATGTCTCAAAATTAAAACAAAAATTATAGTGAAGACAATATATATTATAGACTTATTTAAAATTAGATATCATTAATTCAACTCTACAAACAATTATTGTAGAGTATTATTTTACATAGACCAAAATATCCATTTTAAATAAAATTTATACGTTACTTTTATATACTCAAATAATATTTGCATTTCTGTTAAATATTTCCACGTTCGTCATCAAGAAAAATCTACGAACTCTCTGTGCATCACCAATATATTTATATTTTCACTTGAATAACGAATTGCTTTTCTTTCTGAATTAGTGGTAGGAGCACACAATTTATTCAAACAATATGCCTAATCCTTTTATAACATAGATAGATGTCACCAAAAAACGTAATCACCATTTTATTCAAAAACACATAAAAATAATGGAAAGGAAAATGATATTTTCACCCTTCACCCTAAATATTAATATTTTAATTACTTTTAGTTTTGAAAGTTATTTATAAATATTTCGATCGCTAATTTGGTGCTTGAATTTTGGTGACTAAATTTTCTTCAACCGATTTAGTCACCGAAAATTCGGTTGTTAAATTGGTTCCTGAATTTTGGTGACTAAATTTTCTGTGACTGATTTAGCCACCGAAATTTCGGTTGCAAGTTTGTGACAACTTTATAATTCGGTCTGCTGCAAAACTACTTGCCGAAAGGTCATAACAAGTATATTCTTAGACCCAGAGCATAAATACTTGTAGAAGAAGAAAATAAGAATGTAATTTCGCAAAGCACCGAATTATAAAGTTGTCACAAACTTGCAATCGAAATTTCGGTGGCTAAATCAGTCACAGAAAATTTAGTCACCAAAATTCAGGAACCAATTTAACAACCGAATTTTCGGTGACTAAATCGGTTGAAGAAAATTTAGCACCAAAATTCAAGCACCAATTTAACAGAAACTAATTAATATTATTTTACCTGAGGATTGTGGAATGATTCTTATATGGCTTATCTCTTTGAATATAATCCTCTCTTTGTGCCTGACAGAAGTAATAACCTTCAAAGAGTTCCTGAAATTAGTCACACATTATTAAAGGAAACATAACTTTAACATCTAAATCACATATTACAAAGACTAGAGGTTTTGGTTCTTCATTGAAGCATAAAGCATTCAAAACTTTCATGTCTTATCGCTGCATGCTTGGAGGATAAAGGAAAAAGCAGCAGAGTATTTGCATCTTATATCAACATAAATTATTATATTCAACTATAATACATATCAAGCATAAGACTACAGTACTTCTAAGGCAGAATATCAAACCAAACAAGTATTCATATAATTGAAATAGTTTATAAATTGCATACGTTGTTATGCAGTTGTGTCTTCAAGCAGTAGATTATTAATTTATTCTAATTCTTGGGACCCACTGTGATTGTCATATGAAATGCATAAAAGAACTCAACGCATCAGTATCAGGTCCACCTGCAGGACAAACATTATAATATGACATTACAATTTACAAAAGTAACGAAGATACCAAAACTCACAAAATATTCCAAATAAACGATAAGTTACAAACCTCTCTTGGTGTTTCAAGATCCTCCATCTTGCGTTCCTCTCCTGGTTGAAAGACGTTCAGGTCATAGCTCCAAATCTGCTGCAAAACTACTTGCCGAAAGGTCATAACAAGTATATTCTTAGACCCAGAGCATAAATACTTGTAGAAGAAGAAAATAAGAATGTAAATGAGTGTTTGAACAAATTTCTCCAAAAGCACTTCTAGGAGAAAAATGTAAAAAGAAAAAATGAAATGAACATCTCCATAAACTACAATTAGCTTATGCAATAGTTAATTTGTAGAAGCCCTCACATATAACTTCTTTAAATTCTCGTTTTCAACTAAAGCATAAGCTAATTTTAACTTGTGAAAAAACTCATTTCATTTTTTTCTTCTTATCTTTCTCTCCATAAGTGTTTATAGAGAAGTTTGTCCAACCAGACTCAAATCAACTTTGCACTCAACTTATATAGAAATTATCCCATCTTATTTTTCTACAAGGTGAACTACGTAAGTTGATTTTACCATAGAGAAAAACTATTGGTTTTACCTTCTTTTATTTTCTTTTTCGTAAACAACTATGACCAAGTAACAGAACCTAAGTACAAACATCACATTCTGCCGTAACGAAAAGAGTTTCATTTTCAATTCAGTCATGCGCACCAATTGCACGAAACAGAACACCGCAATACAGTAAATCGATTAATAAAATCCAAAAGAACATAGCAGTGTGCTTTGACAGAAACCACCGTTTGTTTCTTTCTGATAAAACATTTTTGGAAACATTTAAACTCGTTGAAAATGCCTAAAAGAAGGCATAACCAGTGACTAAATCTAATAATCCAGCAATTAGGGCACAATCGAGATGGATTGAAAACGAAAGGAAATGCAAAACTTATGGTGTTAGGGCACAATCAACAGAGAGAGTACTCCGGTCGCAATGCTTGAATGCTCAACAGAGAGAGTACTCCGGTCGCAATGCTTGAATGCTCAACAGAGAGAGAGAGATTCAAATGGAGAGAAGATGTGAGAATGTGAGTATTGCTGAGGAAAAGTGGAGTGAAGTGAGTATTGCTTCAGAATTGAAAAATGAAAGAAGAAAAATAAAAGAAGAAAAATAAAAGAAGGGATTAAAGTAAAGCAAAAATAAAAATTAATTATTTGTGTGTAATTTGCGAGGGTTTAACCTTCATATTATTTAAATTTAATTTTTATAATATGAAGGTTTTGCAGCAGACCGAATTATAAAGTTGTCACAAACTTGCAACCGAAATTTCGGTGGCTAAATCAGTCACAGAAAATTTAGTCACCAAAATTCAGGAACCAATTTAACAACCGAATTTTCGGTGACTAAATCGGTTGAAGAAAATTTAGTCACCAAAATTCAAGCACCAAATTAGCGATCGAAATATTTATAAATAACTTTCAAAACTAAAAGTAATTAAAATATTAATATTTAGGGTGAAGGGTGAAAATATCATTTTCCTTTCCATTATTTTTATGTGTTTTTGAATAAAATGGTGATTACGTTTTTTGGTGACATCTATCTATGTTATAAAAGGATTAGGCATATTGTTTGAATAAATTGTGTGCTCCTACCACTAATTCAGAAAGAAAAGCAATTCGTTATTCAAGTGAAAATATAAATATATTGGTGATGCACAGAGAGTTCGTAGATTTTTCTTGATGACGAACGTGGAAATATTTAACAGAAATGCAAATATTATTTGAGTATATAAAAGTAACGTATAAATTTTATTTAAAATGGATATTTTGGTCTATGTAAAATAATACTCTACAATAATTGTTTGTAGAGTTGAATTAATGATATCTAATTTTAAATAAGTCTATAATATATATTGTCTTCACTATAATTTTTGTTTTAATTTTGAGACATATTTTTTTATACGTGCGTTTATGAAGGAAATAAAAAAAAAAATAGAAAGAGGAGTAGTAAGAGGGTAAATTAATTAATTAATTGAATAATGGGTCGGTTGATGGTATGAGCCACCGCATGACATGGGAATGAATATGATATGGTGTTTCAATGAAATACGAATGGCACAGACAAGGAAAAGGTCTAAGAAGAGTATGGTGGTGGCTTGGGCAAATCCTTGACGATGCCGCAAAGAAGCTGGGTATCTGGGAGGTTGTACTCATCCCTGAGGGAACGTTGAGGGGACAAAACGCTAATGTAGAGTTGTTGGCCCAAGTAGCGATTCTCAGCGTGCTCCGATCGCAGGTTCCACATTCCAGCGTTGTCGAAGGTCAACATGATGGCGGACCAAGATTTGGGGAAGACTTGAACGGTGTGTCTGCTCACGGCGTCAAGAAGGTTATAGTTCTTCCTTTTCACCGGGCTCCATTTGCCTGGCTCCATGGCGACTGCAAAGAATGAGTAACCATCCAAATTGTAGGATTGGACGGTTTTACCATCGTTCTCAAAGATAATCTCGATGAAGTCGCGGAATGTGGCATTGATGACATTAGGTGCCTTGGTTATTGAGCTTAGATCAACGGGGGGTTCATCGGAGATGGTGTTGTACTTGAAAACCTTGTCAGCAACTCCGTAGTACTCAGCGAGCTTGAGAGGAGTTTCAGGATCTACGTGTGAGACGCCATTGATGGCATAACGAAGACCTTGACCTCTGCTAACGGAGTTGGCAAACTTGATGGTGCGAGTGATGTTGATCTGTCCATAATGGTAAGAACCCTGGGGATTGGGCCTTGCAGCACTAGCGGTGAGGTTCCAACGGAAGGAGCGGAACTGGTTAAGAGACCAGGCCCAACCAACAGGGGATGGAGGGAGCTCAGGTGAGGCAGGAGCTGCACTGTTAGTGTAGTGGATGATGGCCTTGGCAGAGAGATCGTACTTGGTGAAGCGAGTAGAGGCGACCATGTAATAGTCCTTTGGGTCTTTGTCGGCGGTGACAAGGACAGTAAAGCATTGGCCAACATGAACGTCAAGAGAGTCATAGACGTTTTGAACAACGTGGGAGCCTTCGGTCTCGACAAGCTTCAGGGAATGGCCTTGGATCCTGAAGTTAAGGGCGTCCTTCAGACCAACGTTGCATAGCCTATACTTGTAGGTCTTACCAGGAATCATGGTGTAAAGGGGTTGATCACTGCCATCACCCTTGGCTGTTTTTCCATTGATGAGCACACCATTGGGCCTACCAATAGAGCGACCGCTGTCCAATAATTTCTGAAGGCTAGTGTGGCTCTTAGTGTACCAGTCACCCATGATAACCCAGTACTCATCCTCGGGGTCAGCATATGGCACGGGAATCAACAGACGACTGAAGATTCGAAGGCCACCGAAACCACCAGCTGCCCTCTGCAATCCTGTTGAAGGATAGTAGAAAAAACTTCCAATTTGATCCTTCACTTGGAAGTGGTAGGTGTAGTTTGTCCCAGGAGCGATGGGGCATAAGGTTCCTGGTGTTCCTTCTTGCCACGAATTCTTCCTATGTTGAATACCGTGCCAGGTCATTAGGAATGGCTCGTCCAGGTTGTTAAAAATATTCACCACAACGTTGTTGTTGCTTGTGGAGTTAATTTCGGGTCCAGGGAATTGGCCGTTGATCAGAATACCCTGCTGGGGCACTCCCAGTGGAGCAATCGTCCCGTACGTCACGTTCCATGTATAGTACAGGTACGGGTCTTCACCTTGCACTGCCGCCGCCAACAGGCATAACATCGACAGCAACAATTTTCCCCTCCCACCCATTCTTTTTTATTCTTTTATTTTCCCTGTATATTTTACTACCTTCTTCGTTCTCTTTATTTATTGGAAGAAGCAGAAGAAAGAAGATGATAGTCTGTTCTTCTTCTCCCCTCCTCCTCCCCTTTTATACCCTTCAAACTTCCCCTCCTCCTCCATTCCTCACGCCTCTTACTTCGCTCTACCTCTCATTATTTTTAGACTTTTTCCTCCTCAACTAAATAATCAATTATATTTCTTTTTTTAACTTTTTTTTCTTTCTAAATAAATCCACTATTTTCTATGCTTCAAAGTCTCACAAAAAATAATTTAAATAATACTTCTTGTTCACTTCAAATATAATTCCAAGTATATATTTTCCCGTTTAAACCAACCCATCTGAATTTTTTTTCTACTGAGTTTGTGAGTCACTATACTCTTCCTCTTTGTTAGTGTTAGATGTAACAAAACTCAAAGTAATACAAACACTTCATTTTTAATTTACAAAATGGCTATTTCAATTATATTGTTTTTATTCGTATGCCTAGTGCCCGTATTAGTTCAATCACCCTCTCTTCAATTCAGATTCAATTGACATTAAAAATGCTTTTAAACTTAGAATATCGTGGACAACACCTACAAATATATTGATTAATTTACAAAGGATCGAGAGTGTATTGAATCAATTTAGTTAAAATGCTTAAGGAATTAAGAATTGAATAATTTAATCACTATTAAGACTAATTAGTGGATTAAAAATAAGGTAGAATAATCTTGAGTCAAAAGGTTTTAGTCATCAAGAAAATTATTTTTACGAGTGAAATATTCATAAAAATCATCAACACTTGTCACCTAACTATTGGTCTCAATATCTTTATACCATTTCAAGCGAAAAAACCATAAAAAGAAGATAGCGATGAACAGTCAAACTACTCTCCATTTCTCGAATCTTATTAAATATTTCAAAATATTTTCTTGACTGTATTTGATATTAACGTTGAGGCTTCAATCACTTTTTCCCTTTGATATTCTCTTTCCAGTTATGTTCATCATCTTCTATGAGTTAGACGTCTCAATAAGAAAATATTTGTTTTGATGAGATCTTTGCATATTCGATATGTATTTGATTTTTCAAATACTTTCTCCATATATATAAACTATGTCTATTGAGGCTTGATCTTCTTTAGACTTTTTTTGCAGGTTCATCTTCTCTTTCCTTTTAGATATTGAATTAGGAAAGTTCAAATGTGTCTTTAATGCAGTTTCTTCTCTTCAAGAATCTTCTTTGTTAGACATTCAATAAGAAAATATTTATTTTGATGAGATCTTTGCATCTTTCTCCATATATAAAATTTTTTCTATTATAATCTATAAGTCTTTGTTGAATTTTGAATACGTTTATTTTTTCACCCAAAAGACAAAAATATATTTTCACATAAAGTATAAAGGCGTCACACATCCCCTTAATATGTTCGAAAAAATTCATTTCAAAATATAATGATCCAAAAAAATCCATTTAAAAAAAAGAAATCTTACTTTTGAAGTTCTTATGAAAATTCCAAAAAACTTATTCCAGAAGATTTCCAAAACAAATAATGCAGAAATCACTTTTATAAAGGATATAATAATCATTTGAAAATTTATAGAAGTTTGAAAGAAAAATCTATAAATATTTCTAGTACAAAAGCCACTAAAATAAAGAAAAAAAAAGGGCCGTTCAAGGCAAGGATTCATATTATTCAGCCCAATAATTAATTATAGGTAGAAAACCAATGTCAAGCATAAAATTAGTTTCTGTCACATTATTGTCTTACAATATCTAATTACAAAGGACATGAAATTTCGGAGACCCAAATACTACAAAGATAGAGAATATGGTATTCTATGCTACATCAACAGTTTCTATCAATCATGCTAATCTGGGTTAAAATCAGCTGTTCTAGAAAAAAAGCTCATGTACATTCCCAACGGTTTCTAAATCTATTTCTTCCTGGAACACATCAGCCTCTACACTTAATTTACATATAATCACAGTGGATCTAGTATGATACAGTTTACTCAGCTCAGTTTGGCTGTCTTTCCGCTCTAACCAATGAGCATTTTTCACCATCATTGTATATAACGCGTAGTCAAGACTTATCTGAATGCTTGCTGAGCTCTTTATCGGCAAAGTGAAGAAGTCTTCTTAGTCTTAGAACCATGTCACAGTGGAAGGGAAGCGCTGTTCGCCGCTCTAAGTATGTGGGGCTCACTGTCATCCAAGACAAGGCATGAAGCTCTGCTGCAATAGACTCCAGAACCAAGTGGGTCTCAATTTCAAAATCTTTAGCTTCCCAGCTTAAACTTCTACCAACTTGCTTGTTAATTCCTCGGACAACTTTCTCTTGGGGGATGTTAGTACCTCCATAATAATCAATGAGGCTCACTGAAAGTATAGAGGGCCATTCTTCTTTTAGGTTGCTTCTGTAGTCCTTCCTCATGGAAGGTACTGCTTTTGAAACCACAAATCCAGTAGAGAGAGGAAGAGCAGAACCCTTGCTGTGAAGCAGATGAGCCAATGGTGGTGACTCTGCTGTGAGGCACGTGGGGAGTTGAAGAACTGTTGGAGGAAGAAATCGCATGCTGGGAGAAGGAATTAGAATGTATGCAGAAGACGTAGAACCAAGAGACTTCACTGGAGTGAAACCTTCGATGTAACCTGAAATAGACAAACCGGCACCCCTTTCAGTTCCCTCTCCAAAAAGTTTTTGCTAACAATACATACATGATTTACTTAATTATGAATATCCAATTATGAGCTAGCATTAGAAAAAAATTAAAATTGTGTATCTTAGTAGCTTTGTGAAATACTAATTTCATTTTCCAATGCCAATATATGTACAAGTACAACTTTTATCCAGAAATCCTAACTTGAGACTAATGCTGAAGAATACTCGTCTGAATTTCCTTTATTGCCAAAACAGGGTGCAATGCAACTTTAAGAAATGCAATCATTGTCATGAATAATTGTTTATGTGGACACCCTTAGGATTACCTAAAATGATTTCGATGAAATAATAAGTTGAAAGCTTTTCTTGAATTCGAGCTTGAGATTGAAGACCTCAAGTCCTTAAAATATTTTTGGGGATTGAGGTTGCAAGATCAAAGAAAGGAATTGTTGTGTCAAAGAGAGTATATTCCAGATCTTCTCAAAGAAATTGAGATGATTGGTTTCTAGCACGAAGAAATTCCTATAGATCCTAATAAAAAGCTTGGAAGTGAAGACAAACGTGTTAGTGATACCACCCAATACCAAAAATTACAAGGAATGTTAGTGATTCATATTGAGCTCACTACATGAACATCTTGTGGAAGACAACAGAATTTTAAGGTAATAAAAAGTTCTCTGAGCAGGGGACTCTTTTTCTTAGAAAATTGGGCAGCAAGGCTTACAATAAAATCGAAGTGTTCATGAATGCAGACACCTAGATCCATGAGTGACCAAAAGTCAACATCTGGCTATTGTCCTTCTCTTCAGGGAAATTTGGTTACTTGGAAAAGCAACACAAAATGAGGCCAATAGCGCAGAAGTTAAAATATAGCACAGTGGCACAAAGAGTTAGTGAAATTTTATAGATAAAAAGAAGGTATAATTACCTTTTTGGTCCCAATAGTAAATTTGGTTGTGATTTTTAAAAAAAAATCAATTTTGAACTCAAGTTTTTTTTAAAAAGTATGCAATTTGGTCCCTTCTGTTAAATTTGCATGAATAAAATTAAATGATGATGATGTGACACAATTATGCACAAGTGGACTCCACGTGTAATCCATCAACCTGCTCTTCCCCTTATCTATTCTCCCCAATCAAGCCTAATCTTCATCATCACCAGTTAACACCGTTCATGCAAATTTACAAGGGACTAAATTGCATATATAAAAAAAATTAAGACAATTGTTTTTTAAAAACCACTAGACCAAATTAACTATTGAACCTTAATGTAGGAACCAAAAAGATAATTATACCATTCTGTTCCGAGAAATTTGGTTACTTGGAAAAGCAAAACAAAATGTGGCCGGTAGCACAGAAGTTAAAATATGGCGGAATGGCACAAAGAGCTAGTGAAATTTTATAGCTAAAAAGGAATTCTACAAGAGTTACAACTTCTTACAACTCTTCCCATGAAGTTGTACAATTATAACAAGGCTACAATCAATATTTCTCAGAACATTGTTATACCTTATCAGCGCATGCATGTCGAAATTGATAGACATTTTAAGAAAGAGAAGGCGAACATACATATCACTTGTTCCTACTTCATAGCAAGTTGAATACATTTTTACAAAAGGATTTCTTAGACCTAAAGCTCTGTATAAGCAAGTTGGACACCTATGTACGTGTTTTTATTTTAAAACTAAATTTCAAAAAAGGATTCTAGAAGAAGATTTAGTTAGTTAAGATCAATCAACATACATATTCAAATCTGGTTTGATTTTATTCTCCTTTATTTTCTACCCTATCTTTATATTTATTTTGTAATCAGGATGGTTAGGATGTCACTTAGCCTACAAAAATAATTTCTTATTTGGGTTAATGTAATTTGTGTTAACGTAATTTCTTAGCCTATAATTTCTAATGTAATTTGGGTTAATATACAAAAATAAAGATTTTTTCTTCTAAAATTACTTACACAAATATCTATCAATTTGACAGGTTAAAGAATTTAAAATTATTAGATAAGATTGGACTCACGTTTTATTACTTTATTCTGTTAGATATGAATCAAACTAAATATTTTGATTGTTATCTATAACTATTATTAATGAAAAAGATTCTTCTTTGTAACCGCTTTTTTAGTGAATACATCATGTTACCCTTGTGAATACAACTCATCTTATTAATTTTATTATTTGTAAAAAAATTACCTAACCATTACTAACCAGGACTTTTGTAACCGCTTTTTTACGTGTATACATTTGTAACCGTTTATGTTTTATTTTAATAATTATTATAATGTTTAATATTTTCAATTATATATTTTTTATTTTTAATTATCATAAAAAAGAGGACACACATGTGCTCAAGGACATGCCTTTCCACTAGGACTTTATAATTAGGATATGACATAACACTCTCACATACCTATAGTGTGGGTTTCTAGATCTAGGTAAGGGTATCTATGTATTATTAACAAGACACTAACATCGACACTAAATTTGCTATCCATGCAGGATTGGGCCTGTGGAGAGGTATGCTTATGTCAAAACCGTGCCGCTAATTATGTATTTTAGGAAGCTTTTTATTTTATCCTTGCTATAATTCTATTCTTTATTTCAGGTGTATCTTGCTATTGATATTAGGATTATGTATTCAAAAACAATCCCATAATTACAGGAATTTGTTTCCTTAGAATTAGCTCTTATTTCCTAAATTAACCAGCAGGCTTATGTATTTATAGGTCCAATGGCCTCATTATTAAAACACAAAATATATTATTCTTTCTAAATTTGAGAGTTTACAAATGAGTATTGGGACAAATACTATAATACCCTATCCAAACCCTGTCTATTAACAACGAAATTATTATTAGACGTTTGTGTGTTTTTTGGTCTGTGAAGGTTTCTGATAGTTTTCTGTCAGGCCGTAACAGCTGACAGTTGACATCAGCTTATATAAATATATACCCCTGTATTTCCTTCACTGATTGTAACATTTATCATAATCACAAGTTCAGTTTCTGTTGCAAAATTTTCAGAATCTAGTATCATCTTTCTCTCCTATATTTTCTCTTTCATTTTCTCATATCATCTATTCTTGTGCATCCACTCATCATCCATCAGAAACACCTCTCACGAATGCAATTTAACAAATAACAAAATAGAAATTGAAATAATTGTAGTACAGATAACTTACTAGGAGTGGAGGAATCTGCTGGGAGAACTAGTTGTAACGTATGGTCCATGGAAACTGCAACAAAACTAATGCTTTGTGCCCAATGAAGCAAACACCTTGAATTGTCAACCATAGAATGTCCACCCATAAGCTGCTTTCTTGCAGCAGGTTGCCCTAAATTACCTTTCATAAAACCAGTGGATTTGGTATGGGGGCTGTACAAGGGACTAGGTGAAGAAGGAAGAGTTCGTTCTGGGATCAAACTCATGTCTGGTTGTTGCAAAGAAGAACCATTACTAGTTGCAGACAACCCGTCAGACATAGATTTCCGCAATTGCAGAGGCCATCTCTTCATCTCAGATACACCGACGGAATAAATGGCTTTCTGCCACTCTGTTTGAAAAAAATCAAGGTAAAAATGCATGTATAGAGGTAGATGTAAGATGCAAATGTTAGCGTAGCTTCTCAATCTAAAGTGGCATAAATATAAAGCTAATACAATTGCTGTGACATTGCTTCACACAAATTAGATGGAGGCTTTTGCACAATACTGCTATATGTCCATCCGTTGCACATGGCAGTAACTGAAGCTATCAAAAACTATACGGGCCAAACTAAATTTCAATGGACCTGGTTTTAAACATTAGGATTTATATTGAGAATGCCTTGGGTATAATGATACGTATATGTACTAGAATTTGAAGAAATTACCCACTAACTGCTTCATAACCCCTCAAATAAAACCAACACTGGGTACTTGACAATAATTATCAGATAAATAACCATTTTGGTTCTTGAATGAGTAAACAAATGACAATTTAGTCTCTAAAAAGAATTAATAATTTGACTAAAACAAATGAAACAATACATTCTGTTAAGTTTTGTAGAAACATTTGTCATTAAGCTATAATGTATAAGGAGCAATTTGACACTAAGTTGTATTTTTTTGAGAACCAACTTGACCTTAAATTGTAAAATTCAGGGACCAATTTGTCATTAAGCTGTTCAATAGGATGTAAATGTCCCACTTTTTACACATATAAGGACTAAATCGTAATTTCCAAGCTTCTTGTTTCTGATTTACTCATTCAAGAACCAAAATGTTCATTTATCCAACAACTCTCACCTTGCAGTCACAACTGACACCAATATGAGTATAGGTTTGGCCAATATCAGGAAATTTTTATACACACCAGTATGTAACAGTGTGAATCAGCCACTATCTTTAGTACTGCATAAGTGTCTTTCCAGAAAATTACAATGCATGTCCAAGCCAATGTCATCAGCCATGTCCTTTTATATGAGGGGAAAAGGTTATTCTGAAAGATAAGTAGTGAGTGAATATAGTATTAAAAGAACAGTTATTCAACTATCTCTAGGACAGTTGATTGTTAGCAAAGTAGTTAAGCCAGTTACACAACTGATTATAGGCTGTTCACAGCTGTACTGATCATGTAAATACTTCAATGTGTAACCTTTGATCAATAAGAAATAAGATTAGCCTATTTTTCTTCCTCAAATCTCTCTCTTACTTTTAACACTCAGCCATGGTTATTAAAATCTCGAGTCAACTACGAGTTTACGATCCCACACCCTCGAACCTAGTTAACTTGCATGTAAAATCGTGTTTTAGTAGGCTTGTGTAAACTCCAGCAAACTCGCTCAAACTCGTGTAAACACAAGTTTAGTGTCGATTCAATGAGCTGAGTTGGACATTAGAAAAAATGCAAAAAACAATACTAGGATTTTGTTTCTAGGTCATGATTTATGCCAAATGCACCTAGGAAACAATTTCATGGTTCACTGGTTCTCTAGCAAGTTTTTGTCTGTTTTGGGTGTTTATGTTGTGTTCTCCTATCACATGAACCCTAAACCCTAAACCACAGATCTCTCTTGGCGTCTTTCTCATCTCCGTTCAGTTTTGTGTTTTAGTCTTGGACACTTTACTATCTCACTGCTCTCCCATTTCCTTTCTCGTGTCCAGTTACATAGATATGGTCGGTGCAAGCTACAAATTAGTGGGTTGGGGTCATATTAGGGCTTTAGGTTTTTTACTCCTCTCGCTATTTTGGATGGTTGGATCTCAGTTTAAGTCCAACAACTTCTTTTTTAAAGCATAATATATAATATAATTAACTAGAGTAATGATAAAAGGATAATAATATTAGAAAGATATAAAAAATATATATAATATGATAAACTAATGATAATAATATTACAATAAAAAATATAAAAGTTATTTAGCATCATATAATATTATTATGTTATTTATAGGTATTTTATTATATATTTTATCCAAAGTAAACTCTTATGAGTTTATGAAGATCGTATGATGAGTTTAAGTAAACTCGCAGAGTTTGACAACCTTACACTCTACATGTCTAAATTATGCCAACGCAATGACATTTTGTGGATTAGCCATGTCCAAAATCTGATGTGCAAATAATATAACAACCCACAGAATAAGAGGCAAAGACAGAAACCTTACCAAGATACTCAAGCTCATAAAAACCTCCAATGCGTGCTATCACAAAATCTCGAGGCTTTGCAAGGCCAGGGTCACAAGATTGAATAATCAGACAGCCTTGCTGAAGAATTTGAACAAATAGGCACTGCAGACCCTTTGTGTCCTGCCTACTGCTTATTCCACCAAAGGGGAAAATATTACAGTCCAGCAATTCTCCCCTTGAATCTGTCCAGATGCATACAAGCCAACGCCAGTCCTCTGTCCATCCATAGCAACAATGTAGGCTTGGAGGAGTCTTCAGATCAGACCCAGATCCATCAGCGCTTGAAGCAGACTCTACACTTCCTGTTGTACTTGTACTCTGTACATAGTTACCACTACTGTCATCTACCAATGCCTTGGAAGATTCTGAAGTGGGGCTACCAATAACTGAAATACCATTGTCAAGTGAACCTGGTTCTGCCAGAATAAAAAGGGGTTCAAACATGTAACGAATTTCATCATGGAGAAAAATATCCCCAGTTCTACTTGGATCACAGTTTAACCCCCCAGTCCTTGTTGGCTGCCAAGAATTATCCCAAGTACCAGGCCTCAAGCTAGCATCAATGTCACCCTCTCTTGGAAGAGAGTGTCCTGCCATTCGAGGACCAACACAGTCTTTCCACATGCCAGAGATGGGAGAAGGCAGTTGCGTCAAAACAGAATGAGATCTTCCAGAAAATGCAGACTGAGCAAAATCACTAGAGATTCCACGCGAAATTCGACGAGCCTTGCAGTAAACAGTAAAAGCAGTCTCTTTTAAAATGACAAGTTCGCTGACAGATGGGCTAGTGACTCTGAAAATGGCATCCACAGTAACAATCTGCAAGACCAATTTTGGAATACTAAACCCAGAAAGCACAAGGATATTAGATGGAGAAGCCTCGTCAACAGTAGCTAAGCCGCTTAAAGCCTTCACAACCTGGCTATGCAAGCTAGATTTCCTCTCTCTATCCAACTGTTGGACTACTGATCCAATCGCAACAGAAGATTCAATTACAGTTTGCAAAATTGCAGTGGGATCAGGAAATGGGCACACCACATAGATTACCTAAATGTAAGGGGGGTAAAGATGAGATCAAAAGTACCAATGCACATAGATCTACATTACAAATTAGAGAAATATGCTATAAGAAAACTATTTCCTGTAATGAACAGTGCCAAGCCATCAATGCTCCAAATAATCAAGTTATTAAAGCCTCATCATAATTTTGTCTGATTAGATCGTAGAGAACATAATAACCATTCAATCTACAAAATTGTGCAAATAAACAAGTGACGTACCAAGCA
Source organism: Phaseolus vulgaris (assembly GCF_000499845.2). Classification (NCBI taxonomy): domain Eukaryota; kingdom Viridiplantae; phylum Streptophyta; class Magnoliopsida; order Fabales; family Fabaceae; genus Phaseolus; species Phaseolus vulgaris. The sequence goes on along the minus strand of NC_023759.2, from coordinate 51,409,334 downwards.
CGAACTGTTACTTCCTTCGCTGGGGTTTGTAGAAAAGCAAGAGCCAATTTTCAAACCTCTAAGTGCCTTAGAAAGAGACTTGAGATAACTAGTCATGTCCCAACCATTTGATAATGATAAAAAATAATCACTCACTGAACCAACAAGAGATGCATTACTGCTCTCAATCTTCATTGATTGGGGGCAGTCAAGTAAAACAAAACCACAAGATGACAACTTCGAAGACTCTATCTCCATCTGATTCCCCAAGCCTTGAGGTGAATGAGTACCTAGCTTGCATGTCTCATACACTGAAAAGAATAAAAGCAAAATAAAACTAAAAGAAGAAACCAATCCAAAAAATCAGAGTGAAGGGTGAAACTTAAATCAGCAGTCACAATGCATAAAGTCTACAAGCATAGAAGCTCTGGCACAGCAACCAGCTATTGTTACATTCAATTAGTGCAACAAACAGGAAAGACCAGAAACACAATCCTCAAAGCACTTCAAATAGTCACTACATCCATAAAAAATATGACTTTTATTTCAAAAGAAACAGGATTCAACAACTCTGGTTTCTCCATACTTTCTTCCAACCCTTTTACTGTCATTAATACATGATAAATAATTTGATATGATAAATAATTTGATACAAATACAAAATTTGTTAAACCAAAATATACCATAATATGTATCAAATATGCAATTTGTAAACATCATCAAATAGTCTCCATAGATTAATTGAAGCATAATTAACACTATTTACCTGTTCCTAGTTGTTGAAAAAAATCAGCAGCAGCAGAAGTAAGGGGATCAATGTCAGGGCATACAACATGATACGTAATCTACAACCAACAACTCATCACGATATTAGTGAAAGCATGTTCTTAAGCTCATTACCCATTGGGTAATTAGGTCAGGATATATGGTAGAGAAGGTTCAATTAATAACAGCAGCAATTGGTGATAATGAACTTACAGGTTTCTGTAGAGCATAGGGCTCTAGAGGAGCTTTTTCCCAATGCTGCAAGGAGTTTGCTGATGTCTTCAGCCAATCATCCTGATACCTGTTGAAGATGCTTTGTATGAATGGTTAACTAAATAACAAAGTTTACAGTACCAGATGTATCTTATCATGTTCAATATATGATGGACAGTATACCAGCAAATAAACAAGTGATTAATATATTGGGTTATTTTTAGCACTTAAAAGTAAAGAACTGAAATTGTTTACAGCCAAATACCATTAGATATCAACCAGTGTCTATTTTTATACATAAATAAATACAAACATCCCCCGTAATAATAGGGATTACTATTGAACTGAATTAAAAACTATTCACATATATTGATCTAAGTGTTCAATTTCTAAAAATTTAATGACATTCAACGTTATGAATTGTGGAACATGACCGAAAGACAATAATCTGCTATATCAAATAGCGGATAGCATTGTGGGTATATAGCAGAAATGACATAATAGTTGAAAATATATAGTATATATCAATTATACATGTTTACAAAATGAAGTTGAATGGAAATAAACATAAAACAAAAAAAATTGCCATTATATTGGCTAAAAAATTGGCTAAAGACCTGCCAGAGATAACAAGAGGATGTAGGATGCATGATACAACCACAACAATGATAGTGGCTGCAATAGCAAACAGAGTCGCAATCATGGCTTTGATAAATTCCACTACGCAATAGCACTATAGCACCACTCTAGTAGGTGATGAAACTGTATTCAACATACACAATGGCTTAGATAAAGCTGAGTAAAGCTTGTTCCTTTTCCAAACAAACAAAACAAGCCTTAAAGAACAATGAGTCAGTTGAGTTTCATATATCCTAGATACACAAAAACCAGTGCAACATGTTCACACCAAGTGGAATCTAAGGAAGGTAGATGTAAGAAGCATTATGTCCTGCGAGCAAAGAGGCTGTTTCCAGGACTTCAATGCGAGAACTCTAGGTTATAAGACAGCAACCTTATCATTTTAACCTGATTTTCCTTGTATGAGTGTTCACACATTGAAGTCTAAGGGGATGTGGGGGGGGGGGGGGCCGAAGGGTAGTAGCTGATAAGTACCCAAGCACTTGGAGAACTCACCCTCAAAAGCGAGCTACCAAGGGGGAGAACCAAGCACTAAATTACTTCACCAAGCATCCATACTATTAGATGTGTGACTTGGGCATCCCATAATACCTATGCTCAATGCAGTCAAAATCGCAATTTCATACATGGAATTGCATGAAAAAGGCATAAGTTGTATGTATACTATCACTACACAGTTCAAATATAAATACAGCAAAAAGGCCTTTTATTAAATCCTGGTTTGGGGATAGATACAATATACCATATCCAAACACTACCCATTGTTATCCATGCCAAACACTTTTCAGTTTGTCATTCTCCTTTAGTTATTTGTATAAAGTCATGCCTCTGCTGTATGTTCAAATTAAGCTTAACCAAATCACCATTTATTATCTTGTCATATGATATGAACAACCCTATGCAGCACCAAAATCATCTAAACTATTAAATTCACTCAAATACTATAAAAAGGCTTGAACCCCAGGCAATCATGTATTAACTTACTTCTCTTTAAGCACATATGACAAAAAGAATACATACCCTACAAGTATAGAAGGAAATGGAAGAGCAATGAGCGTAGGTTTAAGCCGGGCACATGTTTGCTGCTCTGACTCTGTATTACATAAATCGTGGCCAGACCTCCTTTGAGAAGTCTCATCCCCCTTAGCACCATCCATGATGTTGGAAACTGCACTAGCAATCAAATTGTATTAGCATCATAAACAAAAAACTCCCATCACAATGTAAACACAAACTTTTACCCTTTATGCTAGAAGATCCACCAACAGATGATTGGGATGGACTCATTGGTTCTGAAGAATCTCTACATTCATTATTGGTTGATTCAACAGAGACTCCCTCAACTATGCTTCCAGTATCAACCAATGGATTGCATCCTTTGCACCAATCAGTTATAGATAATGGCCCTTCCAAATTGGAAAAGGCAGATTTCAAAGCTGTTTTTATGTCAGACTGCAGCAAACTGATGACAGTGGATGCATGAACCTGAGAATTCGAATGACTTGAATATAAGTATAAAAATTGGAGCGGAAACCAATCAATAACCCCATTGACCATTATTAACCTAAAGTTCTAAAATACGCAACCCCATGTGATTACATCAAATATAAAAAAACAACTCTATAAAACTAAAATATTAAGAATATTATGTGAAGGAGTCAATATAAAAACAGAAAAGAAAACTGAGATGATATATTTCATAAGAGGATCAACATCTTATCTCATTAGAAATAGGAGCATTTAATGATTACTATTTTTCAAGTAACTTAGTCTGTTTAGCTGAGGTCCATGGATTATGTATCTTAAGGATGTAGTGATATTTTAATTGTTCTCTTGAAATAACAGTAATTATTTATTACCTTTCTAATAATAATAACCATTATTCCTATTATTATAAATATTACAGTAAAAAGCTTGAATTTAGCAGAAACACCATTTCAAATATTACACTTCTTAGAATGTGAGTTTAAGTCAAACTCAACTCTCAACCGGTATGTAAGTTGGAAATTGCCCACACTTACATAGTTTTTTTAAGATTTATCTCTAACTGATGCGAGATAGGGGTGGTTTCCTAAATCTCCCCCTCACACCCAACACTATTGGGCTTGGTGCGTGGATGATATGATGAGTAACCCTTTCAATGGATTTAGGATAGTCTATGATACACTTAGAATGTGGGTTTATACTTAACTCAATCCTTCAAAATCAATTTGTAGGGGAAGATTGCCACCCTCAAGTACTTCTTTTAGGCTCTACCTCTAATACTAACAAGAGTAAAAGCTTACATCAGCAGAAAGTGGATCTACTAAGTCCAAGCCAGCAATGTCTAGCGAATGAGAAGAGGCAAGGGTCCCCCCACAGCCAGCATGAACCATGGAAGGGCCACAACAGAATCCACGCCTCCATTGTTCTTGCATTGCAAGTAAACCATAAGGACCATCACCACAATCTGCATCCAAGGCCAGATCAACAAAGGAAATAGCTTGTTGGACAAGCAAAGCAATCCCATCAAGGAGCTCCTGAAGCGGTTTCCTTTGACCATAAGAAAGAATACCTTCTTCATTGAAAGAATTATGTGAAAAAGAAGGACCAACTTCCATGTTAGGTGAATTTGAAGGTTTTACAACTTTTGAAGCTCCTAATGTGCGCCAAACACCAACAGGGGCATTCAGATGACCATCAAGCATTCCTCCATCAATATCACCTGCAATACGAATTGGTATATTTTCTTTCTTCTTCACGTCATACTTCCCAGATATGTTGTCTGTTGTTGTACTTGGTTCACTAGGAAGCTGATTAAAAAATGAAACCCCAGTTGACCTACTGAAACCAACAGGCATTAGGTTACCTGAAGATAAGAGAACATGACGTAATCTGCACACGGAAGCTTGCAACATAACACATGTGATATCAGTTGCCAACAAAGTTTTTGCAGATAGAAGAGCATGCTCTGGTTCATGTGTGCCTTCAGCTGTCTTCCTAAGGGAAGACTTGACAATAGCATTAGAACCAATGTTTGAAAGTGACAGTATCCCGTCAGATTTAGCAATGCTATTATCATTACATACAACAGGATTTTTATCATTTTTTTCTTTCCTACTTTCCACAAATGTATAGTAATGTTTTGAGTGGAGACTTGTCCCAGAATCATGTTTTCCAGAACCTGTTTTTGTATTGAAAGACATTCCATTCTTCCCCTCCGATCCTTCGGTGCAAGGAGAAGAGGGTGGTGCTGCACCATATAAGTAATTGTTTGAGCTTGAATTGGAACTCTCTGCTTTACGACATTTTGGAAAATATGGGCTTCTGAATAAGGTCGTGGACAGCTCATAGGTAGGGGTCTCAACAGCACCAAATTCAGGAGCAAATGTCATCATTGCTTCAGCTTTCATTATATGATCAAACTCCCTGGTATACAACATTTGAGTTTGATTGGTTGGACCCAAAGACATAGAGTTATTTAAGTTATCTTGACTTTTGTTAAGACATTCCTCCACAGATGTTGAAGGAGGGGGATTAAAGCTCTCAAAGGAAGGAAACCCAACAGGCAAAAGTATTTGATCTGGAACATCTATCACACCACCTGGACTGCTGTTGACATCTCCATAATCCGGGGAAGAAAACATAAGTGCCTGAGATTCTGCTGTTCCTGGGGGCTGTCAGAAAAATGATCACACATTAAGAAACTGGTATATAAGACCAAGAAGCAAAGAAAAAGAACAATAATATTAAATAAAGAGAGGGAGCATAAAAATTTGAAGTACTCAGGTTAAGAAAAAGATTATGAGTAAACACTGGAAAGTATTATAATCTAGAAATCAAACAAATCTTACATCAAAATTTTAATTTCAAAATGAATCATCAAGATACAAATGAAACAAAATTCATAACATGACTCAGACACATGTAAGAAAAGATGAGACAAGGCATAATAAATTAGGAAAACACCTTACTTTCCCAAACAAAGACAATAGAAGTTAGAACAAACTATACATCTTCATTAATGCAATAAGGATCTTCAAACCCCCTTTATAACCGAGGAGGTCCATATTGTGTTTGTCGTAAAGCATACAAATCAAAAAGTGTAGTGGGTACTGTATTTATTTTTATTCATACAAGAATCAAACTTATACTGTTCCAATATATAAACTGCTAAAACAAACAAAATGCATAATTATAGAGGAGTAGAGTAGCACATAATCTTTTGGATGTCTAATTTACAATTGAAGTGTTTAAATGTGTAAAGCACGTGTTTAGTAATGGAATTCACAACTCAATGGCTCATAGTAAAACTAAGGATTATGTAGTTTTATTCATACAAGAATAAAACTTATACTGTTCCGATATATAAACTGCTAGAACAAACAAAATGCATAATTATAGAGTAGCACATAACCTATTTGGATGTCTAATTTACAATTGAAGTGTTTAAATGTGTAATGCACCTGTTTAGTAATGGAAGTCACGCCTTAATGGCTCATAGTAAAACTAAGGATTTTAGAGCAGAAAAAAGTGGAAATCAAAACCAGGAATCCTCTGAAAATTGCAGTATTAATATTCAGATACCTCTCCAAAGGGCAAGACGTCGTTTTCAAAGAAGTCACCAAAATCACCAAATTCTGATAGAAGGGCTTGAATATCCATTTCCATGCCCCTATCATCATCATCCCAGTCCCAGTAAGACCCAATTGGCTCATTTCCCACTCCTGTAATGGCTGAATTGTTCACTTCCACGGAACCAAAATCAGACATATAAGTATCCTGCACGGGAATGTTTGCAGCTGTACTTAATGACTCTGTCACCCCTGTTCGAGACCTCTTAGAGCCCTGCAGAGAAATAAAAGAAACTATTATGCTTTGCACAAAAAATAGGATCAAGCAAACATGAAATTAAAAACACTCCTTACTGCAAAATAATATTTTTTGATTAAGTATTTTTAAAATGTATTAAGTTAGCCCGCTTCATGTGCATACAATTTAGCAAGTTAGGTTGTGAAGAGAGAAGCATGTGTATCACTATGTTGCAAGGGTACTGAAAACTGGCGTTTTACATTTGAATATGAAATGTGGAAGTGCATATATATCATGTCAGGTACCTAATGGTAACTGCACTGACCAGTATTAGTGAATCATGCATGCAACACATTACATTTAGCAAAATATTACACCACCTTGCTTTTTCATAATCCAATAAAATATCACAACTGCTTTCATCCCAAACAAAACAATGGAGGGAATTTTTAGTAACTAGCTTTAATAGTTTAGGCAGAAGTACAGGGACTAATTTTTTATGACACTGCAGTTTATTCTATTATTTTATTCATTTGTGTTGAAGGGTGGTGTTCACATATTCAAGGAGGTCAATAGGCTTGACAACTGATATGGGATAATATTCAGCAATTTGTTCCTCTATGGTTTTTAAGAGGACCTCGTAGATATACATAGTGATTGGGTAGCTTTGTTAAATTGGTTTTCTTCTCTTTGCTGCATTTTTTTACTTTTGAAAGATCAAATATCTTCAAAGTTCTTTCTAATTTTCTTTTACTCATATTGATAAACTTTCTTCAGGAATAAAAAAAATTCAATTATATTTTCAAATATAAATAATGATATACCAATTTGGGGCCATCACTTTCCAGTTGATCAGCAGAAGACACCATAGACTGTCTACACGTTAAAGAATCAGCATCTGCCTCCAGTTCACTTGGTCCCGTAGTCTTGTAATCACTATCACTAGAACTGGCACTTAAGCTACTAATACTGCTACTATTGCTATTGCTACTACTATCATAACTATTTTGCGTACGGGCTCCGTTGATTTCAGTCCAAGGATCCTCACAACAATCAACATTACCAGCACTGCAGAAGGCAGAAGAAAAATGTAAGGCTTTAACTAAAACTAGAACAAATGTACTCAAACATATTTATGTGCAAAAGAAATTAACCAATAAATTATAAGGAATAGGTTTTGAAGAGGAATAGAAGTGAGATAAGGTTTATGGAAAAAACCTATTGTCAACGTTTTGTTTTTGTTTAGAAAAAAATTAAAACAAAAAATAGAAGTACAACTTTTGACAATAGAGACAATAAGATAGGTACCAATAACAAAAGTTGTAGACACAACAAGAAATATGACTTTTTTTTTAAAAAGTAACCCACTGCCTAGTTGCTGTATGCTACACAGACAGTCGTCAGTACAAGACAGAAGTAGCACAGGATTCACAATTAAACTTTATAATAATCAAAGAGATAAGAATCAAGAAACATCTCGGGCAAAAACATGCATAAATGCAAAGAGTGATAGAGAGAACACAAACCAGTGAATTAAGGAAGAGGAACCGGGAAGAGATGGTCCCATCCAATTCTGCAGCCAAAATCTGTATGTTTTGCATTAAAAGATAAGTCAGAGGCCTCTTCTATGAATGGAAGTATAACGGTTCATATGACAGGACAATCACAATGCACACATCACATATTCATGGGACAAAAATAAATTTGTTACACCTAAAGTGACAGCATTAACTGCAGTTTAGGAGGAACCACTTAATAGAGTAAAAATATGTGCAAAAATAATTGTGTAGAGGTGAAAACAAGTAAAGATTATTGTACTGCACAAGAAACAAAGGAGCACATTGAAAACAGACAAAAAAGTTCAAAACACAGTTTACATACTTACAGGTTACATATATGGAACACAATGCTCACTACTGCTATTCAAGTGGAAACAGAGTACTGTTGCTAAATACCATGATAGTGAACCACACCAACATGAGAATTTGGGAGCAGGGAGGCTTTGCTCTACTTTTCTCCAGCCGCAATTATTTACCACTCTTGTTCAATACAATGTACTATACTATTTGGTGCAAATATTAAGAGCATAACACCAGTATGGTTGAGGAGATTTGTTTTCTATCTAGCTGTTTGGATATGATTCAGAAAGATCACCCTCCATTGGGAGTCAAGCATGCAGTCTTTTCAAAGAGGTTCCCCAAATAGATAGAGGGATTGGGCAATTTTGCCTCCTTCACATTTTTTTCTTGTTTTAATGTTCCTTTCATTTTCATGTGCATGATCCCTTATTTTCAAATTTCCTTACACTAACTAATAAACTTTTTATTTAAATTAAACATTGAATTATTATAAGAGCAAAAATCAAGCAGGGAAACCAGCTACACTTGATAAAAGAAAGGGGGAACATAAAGTACGATAACATAGAAGCATATGTTGCGGATAAAAATACCTTCTCAAGGAAGACCTAGCTAATGATGTTTGTAAAACTGGCACGAGCACTGCCTCAGCTGGATACAAAAATGTTTTCTCATAATCTGACAAGTGATCTGCTGATCCCTTGTGATCACTTCGTCCTGTAATAGGAGATTCAGCAACATGAAGTGTGGGTAAATTCCTGGCACTAGTTCTGTTTGGCTGCAACGAGTTGTCAGTTCCAGATCTAGGGAAGCCCAGACTTACTTCAACATAACAATTTTGCCCCCTCAGCTGGCAACCAACACCCTGGGAAACATTATATGGTAGACCTATAATTCCATTGGACACCCTAAATTTGGTAGAACTGCTATTAGAAATAGAAAGAAAAAAAAAGGAAAAAAAAGAAGGAATTCCGTCATGGGTGATATCTTGATATATCAAATGTCTATATACAAAAGGGTATGAAAGGGACCTGAAATAGCTTTGCTTGACAAGATCACTTGGAGAACAACCAGTCAAGCTGCCACGAATTCCATGAGGAGAAACAATCACTGCAACAAAAATGTAAAAGTAAAATCAAATGGTGCCAAGGAAAGCCACCTAGAGAATGAAGATGAAGTTTGGATATTGCTAGTATCCCTTAGAAATGACTTCGAACCAACAAAATTTTATGTGCACAGAGCATGCCAACCTGGAAGTCTACATGCAGACTCTGTCGAATGTTTTAATACTTTTTCCAGATCACTCGTGGTAAGCATCCGGATATGCCTGATACAAAGGAGTGAAAATAATACCTAAGTATTCCAATGTTAGATAAAATATTGACAATAAGAGAAATAGAACCATCTTACTTTGAGGACACTATGACATGTATGAAGATGGCTTCCTCAGTTGCAGCAAAGGCAAATTCAACTGCAGGTTGTCCTCTTCTGGATGTATGAGAAATATGCAATAGCAAATTCAAATTATAATATACTATAAATAGAAGAGAGCAGGGTCATGGTCAGAAAGCATTTAACAAGCTAGATTACACACTACCTAAAAATTACACTGTTCAGTCAACCAGATTTGGTGGGATTTCGGATTTAGCAATTTCAAGGTTAACAAAACATGAGTAACTGAAGGTGTCAAGAAAGGTGTTGAAGGCTTACGAGGATCATTCACCGTGGTTTCAGGCTTATCCAAGCTCTAATACCATCTTGAAAATTGATAAAGAGATATTTGAGAGAAACTGAAGAAAATTTTAGTGACAGGTAAATGACTGTTCTGATTACAAAATTTTCTATTTATATATTATGCAAAAGCTACCTAACTGATTGATTTGTAACAAAATGCAGGTATAACAGCTATCAAGGAAACTGACTGGACTAAGTTATATTACAACAAATCTAAATATAGCGATTAGCGAAACATACCTGAACAGTTCTTCGCTTTGAAATTGATGAAACTTCGAAAATACATCTCCAAATCTCATGTAATATAACCCAAGCAAAGCCCTGTCATATTCAATAAGATAAAATGGCAGATGAGATCAATATTAAATTCACTTTTAACTATTGAGAGGAAAGAAAAAACCTTTCTATACGATTCCTCAAAGCCTGAGAGAGAGCAGCGGCAACCTCTTCTGAATCGCCAGGAGCCAACCAAAGCCCAGAAGCAACAACTTTTATAAAAACAAAATCCAATGTAAAGATACAATCAGTAAACACAAGTGGGAAAACTCCATCCAATAATCATTGAAGGGAATGTATATAACCACTACAAGGGTTCAGTTATACATGATACCTCTTAATCTGGATACTGCTGGCTGAGCAGACTCAACAACTGATGAATGACGCCCCGGAAGAAAAAGCCACAGCTTAATCTTTTCATCTGATTGTTAAATATAGAAGGAAGGAATTTCACAATCATTTGGAAGACTTAAAAGGTTGAATGTTTGGAAAACTCGAAAGTGTAAAACAAAGAAAAAATAAGGCCATGTTAATTATTTTCACCTCATGATAGGAAAGAAAACAGTGACAGAAGAAAAGTAGCAAAATGACAAGTATATCCTTATTTCATTTATATTTGTTACATTGTAAGGTTTAAATGTCAGTCAAGTATTTAACATGATTACATATATTCTTCTCATTTTTTTCTTTATATTGAAACATAAAACAGCAACAACAAAGCCTTGTCCCACTAAATAAGGTAGAGGCATCACATGACACCATCAAGCCAAGCTTGATTAAAGATTGAACCTTCAAAGATATTATTTACCATAAGACCCCTTTTTTAAAAAAAAAAATCGCCAATGTCCTTCTTGGTCCCTCTCTCCTTTCTACAAAAATAACAACAATGTAAATCTATCATCCTCACTAGTGTTTCCAATGGTTTTCTTTGTACAAGTCCAAACCACCGTGACAATTTTTCTGTCACCTTTTCCTTAATTTGTATTACATCAATATCCCTTTGTTTGTAGACAATCATTAAGTATCCCAACCTTTTTTGTGTGGCTATACATTCATCTTAACATTCTAATGTGTGTTACTCTCACCCTTTCTTTTTTGTTGTCCCTAAAGAGTCAAACATTCACTACCATAGACATATAACAACACAAAAGATAACATCAAAACAATAAAGAGAAAATTGTTTTTCCTTTTATTCTTTTGTTCTTATTTTTTCTCCCACTCCAAACAAAGTGTTAGGTAACTAGAAATGGGTAACCATTTCCACCTTTCCTTCTTGTAAAAAGACACATAATTGAAGATGATCACAAAAACACTAAGTTGACAGTCTACTAGCATGTGTTGTTTTTTCTGTTTTAAATGAAATTCAATGTCAATCCTATAATTTTTATCTGTCAGGTTTAAGTTCTTGGAAAGTGTGAAATTTTATACAAACACACTACCTGGATTATGCAAGCCCTGGGATGGATCCCAAGGTCCAACAAAGGAATTTGTCCATGTGCCGAGAAATCCCTCCTTCTGCAGTTGCAGATGTGATGAAAGCACCAGTAAATTTGCGACATCCTTTTGGTCCACTTTTACACTGTTCAAAGGCAGCCTCGATATTATTAAACCAAGGAATCAAAACAAAAGAAAATGCATTCAATCTAACCTTTTGTCAGGTAGAGGGTTCAGGTCCGGTTCATGAGGAAGAAACTGGAACCATGATATTTGATGCAGACTTCCCTGTACAATTTTCCAACAATATACACACACACATAAGAATACATACAAGCAATTCATAACAGAAGTGAAGCAGCTACAGCTATGGATATATTATTTTATGGTAAAAGTTAACCAAAGCACATCTTGAGTTATATCCTTTAGTTCCCAATTATAATATCGATGTTATTCTTTGAAATGAAAGATTTGACCTTGAGATCTCTGACTATGCCAACAGGTTCCTTTATTATTATTTGACATCTCTCCCACAAAAGCAACAAGTTTTAACTTGGTTATTTTATGGAAAAGGTGCTAAACCTGAGGTAGATATACGTCCATGCCACTGATTGATAAAATTGAGCAACTAAACACACAAAAAATAGTTAGCCTAGCATTCGAAAAAGCCTTTTCATCTTGTTTTACTAATGGTGATCAAAGGAAAATAAATCCCTATACATAAGTTGAGTTTTGGAGCAGGTGATTCACTAGTCCAAGCAATATCAACATAATTATAAGCCTGTGCTGGCAGATACTGATACTGGCCATCCATTGTGGAAGGGGACTAAAGCATGTAAACATTTGCGTTTCAGCACAAAGATTCTTTGCAGTTATGGTTAAAAAAAATCTCCAGTCAACCGTTGTAATGCTTATTGGAAAAACCACGATTGCAGTATTGGATCAAATACGGAAGAAAGAACGAGCTAAAGTAAAAGCTGGTCGTGTTAAAGCCTCCCGCTTAAACATATAGAACATGTCTAGAATGAAATTATATACGTTCACATATCAAGACTACTTCTAAAAAGAGGGATTATGTGATAATTTGCAATACTTTTTAGTACTTAAACAAGTTAAAACTTATTCAAGATACGAGCACAGCACAAAGAACAAAAACAGCTTACGGGTAAAGATAAAAGAAAATAAATCATGTTAACAAAAGTGAGAAGTAAAAAACTTACGATTTTGAAAACATTTGTCCACATAACTGGAAATACTGTTATGAAGGATTCGGTGAATTGAATTAGGGTTTGGCTGCAAATGAGATACGGCGAATCTGTTTATGTTTGGCTCAGACTCCGACCTCATAAAAATAGGACGAGGGTTTATGAATCGTTTACGTGCTTCTGGTCCTGCACAAACCAACCAAAAAAGCACCCCATGTTTGAAATTTCCGAATCTGATTCAGATTGCACCGCTGATTCCACCGAGTTTTTCTTTTGCGCAGGGGTGAAAAATATAATTTAATAACCAAACAATAAAATCCACTATTAAAAAATACCATGTATAAGAAATCATTCTTCAACCCGTTGTAAAAAAACTGTGATTTTTAATTAGACCCAGCGGAGATAGACAGAACAATATTAAGCTTAATTTAGTATTTTGAAATAATTTTTATTTCTATGATTGAAATATATTAATTTATTTAAAATAATTTATAACTTTAAGGATGTATATTTGAGTGTACACTTTTTTATGTCATATTTTATTTCTATAATTTTTTTCTCTTACCAATTTATTTACACTAAATAACTACATCTTCCAACAGTATAATACACAATTATTTATTATGTAATTGCTATTATTATTTTTTAATATAAGTCCCTTTTTTATCTAATATATAATAAAATATCTAATATGTTTATTTTATCCTCCTATAAATAATGATATTATAAATATTATTCTTTATCTACTATACTATCAGATATTTACAAAAATATTTCGATAATTTTCTTTAAATGCATGTTTATTTATATCTAAATAAATTTTTCGTATATATATAATTATATTTGATAAATATATATTCGTAAAATCTTTTAAGTGTATTATTGTATTGTTTGACATGTTATTTGTGTCAATAAATATGTTATTTTCCACAGTATAAAATTTAGTCGGTCATTTTTCTCTTGAGAGAATGATAGGTTTAATATTTTGTAAAGGTAATATATATTTCAAAGATTTGGTAGTATAGAGAACAACTACAAGTATTAAGAATTTAGTAAAACAATTTTAGGGTGGTAATCAACTACAAACATGAGTTTTTATGTTATGTGTGATTTTGTGTCTTTAAAATTACAAGTAATTTAGTTTTTTTTTTATGAATATTAAGATAATGAGACTGAAGAGGTGGAGGATGCAACTTTTTCCAATTGTTGGAGGAGATAGATGGTTAAATGAATGTAAGAATAGTGAGCCAAAGGAGAAAGATCCTTAACATTTAAAGTTTACTTAGGCTGCATTACTTGTTTTTCTTTTTTAGTTATGAATACTTTTTACATTCTCACTCTTGCTAAAATTAGGTGGAGGTATATAATAAATATGTATATGGTGTGACTGATTATTTTGTATTGTAAGGTGTAAATATGTTTATTTGTATTGCATGGTATGGATGTGATTATTCTATATCATGGGTGTGATTAATGTGTCCATTATGTAATTTCAAGGTTAATAGAAGAGTAATTATTTTAATTTTATTATGTAATGCAAGTGTCTTTTAATTGGATTTCATTCAAGTTGGTTTAGCGCCCATGAGATTAGAAGACACAATTTTGTTGGAATCGTTAACTGTAACAAGTTTTATAACATGTGTTGCATTTTTAGTTGGTTCCAACCCTTCTTAATTGGGTTTCATCTTTCCTTAACTTTTATGGTTAGAACTTCCTTTTATTTGTTTATTTGCCATATATTTACTCTTCTGAAGTGAGAGAATATTAATGATTTTTTGTTTTCTCTGACGTGAGGGTAGATTGGTGGGGGCATAAGTTGCTTGTTAGTCTCTTTATTGTAATAATTTGATCAATGCTAATAAACTACATGTCAGATATTGAATGGTGACAAGGGATGTTTCTTAACATCCATTTTTTGCTACTACACTCATGATTTTGCAAGTTAACACCGAACCTATCCTTAGTCAGTGAAAAATGTTTTACCTTGAATAACATCTCGGCAAAGCAATTACAAACAATTTCTTTTTGTTATTAGAGTAGGAATGATTTGTTTTGTAAGTAACTATAGCCAAAATCATGAAAAAATGCCTCTAAATAAAAAAATTAATCAGATATAATCCCTTGTCTAGCCTCTTTTGAATCCTTATATACCTCTCTAATGAAATTATTTTGCATATTTTATGTCCATATCTCCATCACATACAACCTTATATCTTCCAAAATTGTAATAAAGAATGAGATTGTTGAATATCTTGCTCATATTGTTAACCAATATGTGATGTTTAAGATTATATGTAAACGTAGATTTAGACCAAATTTAATGTATCGATACACACAAAATTATAAGTTACCACAACAAATTATGTGTGCTTGAACACAGAATACAATTAGACACATGTGAGTTTAAATGTTTGGGAGCATTTATATTAATGGCCTTGATTTGTAGCATCTACATCTTCTAAGCCTACGCAGATGATGTTGTTTCTTTCCACAACAAATATTTAAAAAAAAAAATCTCTAGGAATTTCTTCCTAAAATTAGTATAGAGAGTATAGACACAAAATTGTTGATTAATACTAAATAAAAGCTCTTTTATTGCTCGCAATAAATCCTGCAACAAATTAATAATATCAAACAAATAACATTAAGTACAACATACTAAACTGATTATGCATATAAATGATATACCTTTTGTTGTCCAAAGATAAATGTGTATGAAGCACATTTGGTGGCTCCACCATCGTCTTTAACTAACAATTCAAATAAGCAACTTAGAGAAGCGTTGTTCTTACCCTCTAAAACAACATATGCAATATTAGAGTCCCTCGTTCCCCCTTCAAAAAAGACAACCATCCAAATCAATGATAAGTTTGCATGTATAAAAAATATCCAAATGCTTTTCTGTATCACTGCATAGTATAATTGAGTACAAATCCAATTAAGAATAAATAAAAACAATAGATATTAAAATAATAAATTAAAAATTAGGGTGATGATAATTTAACATTCTTTTCTACTTTTATATTTTAGTTTATTTTAAATTTAAATTTAAATTTATTTTTAATAAGAGATATAAAATGGAAGTTAGTGAAAAAAACGAGTATCGAATAATAATTTGCATATAAATTTGCATCGGATATAAAAAATGTTTAATAAGAATGCGAAAAATGATTATCACTGCATAGTATAATTGTACTAAAATTGTATGTTCCTCATCACGCATCTACAATAAATTATGTTGGATATGTATATAAAAAATACTAATAATAGAGATGAAAGAACTGTGAACAAGAATTATTTTTGTAGTAGTAAATAAAAATTAATATTAATATAATAAATGTGAAAATTATGATCGTTACAATATTAAAAGTTATCACTTTCCAGTTATGTGTATACACACACATATATAAATATAAACAACTAATTCTAACACATTTAAATTTAAAGGGTAGGCAGATTTAAATCTTAAAAGTATTAATAATAACTTGAAATAAAATATTTTTAAAACTATATATTTAAAATTAATCAAAAAATTATCACTTCACCTTTCATACAGGAAACTTTAATTTCTATCTTTCTTTTCACATATCTTTCATACTTACAAAAAAAATCTTACACAAAATATCTTAGTAGAATTTGCAACCATAATACTTTAATATGCTATTATTGAAAAAAATGTACGTTCATACAGGAAACTTGAATTTCTTATTTCCATTTATTTGTATTTTATTAATAATAACTATATTTACTATTATTTTTTTAATGTATGATTTCATATTAAATAATTATAAAATTCTTTTTAATTGGGCTAAAACATAATACATGGTAATTCGCTCCTTCATATACCTCCCCCACCAATGGACGAATTAAATGCAATTCACCCAAAGTTTTTATCATCTAAAATTTCAAGAATCAAGATTACGATGTCTTGATTTCGTTATGCACAAACTAAACCAACAGTCCTGCAAACACAAACATCCAAACTCATTGCTGGGAGATACAGAAAAGGCATCAATTAAACAAATAAATAAATAAATGCTATTATGAAGTGAAAGAGAGGAGGGTAGGGCTAGGAGGAGGTCATTCTGCTTCAGAAGCCGCGACAATTAAATATTGAATCTCTGCTCAAATCCTGGCTGGTGTCACACTATGACTTGGCCCTGAAAATGAAGATAATAATAAAAATCAATTTGATCCAAGCTTACACAAAAGAGATAGTAATGGTTCAAAGTACAATAACAGTTAAAATAAGAATCTGGCTACCTAAAGAATGTCATTCATTATACCCTAGTATATAATTTTACTTGACAAAGCGAGATACGGAGGGTTGAAGTACAAATAAGAGAGATAATCGTCTTAGGAAAGGGACGAAAAATGTAAAAACAATAAAGACATCAATACAAGAGAGTTGATCAGACAGCTCTGTTTGAATGAAAAAATGTATCACTAATTTTATTATCTATTTCTTTGAATCAGATTACACCAACTAACCTTTCTATGTAGGAGTCATCCTCTGTATTAACAACTATGGCATCACCAGGTACAATGTGAGGCGGTACCTGGAGGTAGTTGATCAGACAAAACAAACATTTAGTATTACAAGCATTGAATAATGATTTAATTCCATTCTTCTACCATTTTCATGATAGGTAATTCAAAAGGAAGAATGTTTAGCACAATTAAGTATACTCGTTAGTTACATATTGATCTGATGGCAATTCATCTTTAATTATAATATAAATTGAATTTAGGAAATTTTAGTAAAATAGATAAAAAAAAATTAAATGCATTTTTCATCCCTGCAAATATACTAGATTTTGCTTTTAATCCCTGAAATTATTTTTTATTTATAATCAATGTTGAAACTTGTTATGGGTCTAGATATTATTTCTACATTCAAGGCTATGAATGTTGCCTCCAGGGAGAATAAAGAGAAGAGGATTCTGAATAATACTTTTTCTTATCTTTTCATAGCTTCATTACACTGCAGTATATAATGGAAAGATAACAGAAAAAAATAAAGGAATCATAAAAACAACTTCAATAACAAATCCACCAAAGGATTGACAACTCATCACTCAGGATCTATGCTAGATTAAGGTACCATCCGTGCACACAGTCATCGCATCCTGAATGTCTTCTGGTGCTACGCTTTGGCCTTGTGCCTCCCATCAATCATAGGCTTGGTTGTAATTGGCTACAGTTAATACAATCTCTCAGGCCTTGGAAAAGCACCTTTTGCTCTAGATGGTAAGCAGTATTCAAAGAAATCCAATCTTTCCAAGAGGCGTCAGAAGGAAGTCCCATCTATTGGACAAAAACCATGTGACGGGAAGGAGTAGAACTGGTGTCCCATTTATTATCTAGAATGGATAAAGGCTGACATGTAAGCGGTCCAGAACCATGATGTGGTTTAAGTAATGAGCAACAAAATACACGGTGAGTTTGGCAAAGTCAAGCAGGGTCAACCTAATAATATCCTTTCCCTAGCTTTTGATAGCGAGAACCAGACACAAACAACTGACAATAGGGGCATAGCTTAACATAGACCCAAACCCACAACTTATACTAAACATGGAGGAAATGTGATTCTATAAAGGTCTTCCTCGATTATTGGGCTTTAATAAGCTTGCAATAGAGGGGAGCATGTAATTCTTCACAAAGACCAACAAATCTACAGCCTTAAAAGAGGATAATCCCACCAAATTATGAGAAATAGTAGGAGGGGGTTTGCCTTATATTGCCTGGCAAGAGGTCAAGCCCATGGCAAAACGAGATGTGGTGTTTTAACCCCATTGCACAAGGCTAAGTACTTAGTCCATAAAGAGGGCTAAGATGAACACAAACACAAAGATTAATGTGATTGAGAACTTCAGTTCAGTTTGACCATCATTCAAGGTGACAAGTAGTGCTCATTCCAACCTTAATACCAGATTTTGAAAAGCTACTAGCAAATGAGGCTTCTAGGAAAACCATGAAGCTTACACACCATATCAAGAAAGAGTTGAGCAAGTTTGATGACAATAAAAGTGTGTAGGTAGAAGGCCAAATTGAACATCTTTGGTGAATCAGTCAACCATGACAAAAACCAATAGCTGAATCTACTATTGGTTTCGAAAGCAACAGTTGGCATTAGAGTCAAGGTCATGAGTTCAACTTTCGACGGGGTAATTGTTGAGGGGAGCCAATTATCTCGTGGTGGAGACCAAGTAGGCCAAGTCACAATCAAATCACGATGCATGGACGACTATGCTCTTAAGTAGAAAGAGTTGCACCATGACTATAAGCTATAACTTTTGGACTAATGTTAAGCACTCAATCTAACAAGATATTTGGTTGGCTTACAAACTCAACATTGAATAACATATTGTGAACAATTTGCATCATCCAAGACCAAAAATAAATTATTAGCGAGACAACTAAGTTTTGGTGATGCACATATGGCCACCAAGAGGAGAAATTTAATTCAGCCAAAAGAAGTGACAATTTGTGGGCAACCAGATACAACTTTCGTGGTGATAAAGTGGAGTTTGCAAAAGTAGGTGGAGGAAAAAGTAATTTGGGACACGATTGCTTGCTAAAAAGAGCAAGGGATGATTGCATTACATTAGCACAACACCATGTTGAAACCTCACATTATTCTCTACATAGAACATGGAAGCAAAATTGGTAAGGCGAGAGGACTAGGGCACGAGTTGTGACAAGCTTAAGGTCCTTGAAGGCAGTTTGAGCAACATCACTCCAAAATTGTTGAAAAGCATGACCATGAAGTGAACAATTTCAAAATTGTTTTAATATGGTGTTTATTCTTACACTCCACCACCCCATTTTGTCAAGGGGTATATTCACATGATGTCTGATGAAGAATACCATGGACATGAAAGTTTGAAAAGCATGACAAATATTCACGAGTATTATCACTACGAAAGTATGAATAGAAACACCAAATTAATTTTTAAATTCATTACAAAAAAGATTGAAATATGCAACATAACTTGAAACGATTTTTCATAATACTGAAATCCTAAAGTAGACCTAACACTACTCAATCTTCAAATATTGAAGTGAACTAAAGGAAAAGGAGACAAAGTATCATTGTTACAAAACAATTGGGTTTGTGCCTAAACCCTAACAAATGTGTCATGGGCGCAAAAGATATGCTTCAAGGAAGGATGAATAGTCAACTTAAGAACACTACGAACTTGGGCATCAACTTTCAACCATCGAGGATGATCTTTTTCATCAACGGAGGCCATTGTCTTGGTAAGGTGATCAATATAATTGTGTCATCTAACTTGTCAATGGAGAGTGAGACATTGACATAGCTATTAAAGATATAGGATTTAGACCTACCACCAATGAAGCCATGGGAACGTGGAGGAGAGAGAAAAATAGTTGCAGGAGAGAGGGTAAACCTTCCCAAAAAAGAGAGGGGAAGCGTAAAATGATGCCCAACAAAAGTGGTTGGGGTGAGATTTGAGAAGGGCATATCAGGGGGAGTCCAACGTCAGTGAGATCTGTCGAAATGGTGGTCGGACATGTCACCATGCGTACCTACCTATGATGGATGGAGACACAAGCGTGTTTGCTTCCAAGCATGTGTGATGGCCCATGGCCACTACAAGGTGGTCAACACCACAATGGTTGCTTGGCCAGAACGACTTTGATGGTGTAGTTGTCGATTGAAAAGTTGACAACAATGAGTGGATGGATACCAAAGGTAAAAAGGAAACACAATTTTCTGAAACTTTTTGACATCAATAGACACTATGTGCACCGGGAGGCAAGGATTCATACAAAACTCATTTCTCAATTTTTTTACTCAATTAAAAGGACATCAAATTGAACTCAAGTACAAGAATTAACAAAAGAAATTTCATAAAAAATGCACAAGTTGATAGTCAAAAAATTATTCTAAAAAAGTATTGCTTGTAACTACTACATTAAATAAAAATTATATTTTCACGAACAAAAGCACATGGTGATTAAATTTTTATTAATTATTTACACCATTAAATAAGTGTCATACATAAAATAAATAATAATTGACTTACTTCAATTGTAAGGCCGTTGTCCAGTACTACCTTTTTATTCCTTAAATTAAGAAGAAGAAATTAGTACAGGACTTTTAAACTTGTAGGCCCAAGAATGCAGATTACAAAGAAGCTTTGATGTTCCATCATTGATATGTATAATAATTCATACTAGCAGTATGCAAATAATGACTGATATAGAATCAGAATAAAAAGAATTCAGAAACAAATAAAAAAAATTATCAGCACACTCACACAAATTGGGAACTAAACACTGCAAGAAATATTAATAGTGTATGACAGTGAATGTATAGTTATACTTATTGTCATTCAGATGGAGCAGGAAAGCAAAATTACTTAATAAGCTAAAAACAATTATTGACACAAATGGAAGATCTCACACAACTGAAGCTCTATAATAGTGGGAAACTTATTCTTGTTTTGGAAAGCAGCTAATTTCCTTCAAATTAACCTTTACAGGGAACTTCTCGTCCTTAAACTTGCTTTTGGTTTGGGATAGGGGATTACGTTCTTAAATTTCTTTAGTCTTCTTACCATGGATGCTTCAAGGAAGTTACCATTCTCAGCAATCATAGAGATTTTGCCTTTCTTTGATTTTACAAAACTATAAGGCTTAGAGAACATCTTATAACAATTTCCAATTTTCAACCCTCATCATAATACTTTCCTTCTCTTGTTCCCTTTTATAGGCCTTTCCCTTCACTTATTACAATTCATTTTCTGGCAAAAGAAATTTGCAGTTCGGAATTGAACTACAGTAAAATCTAAGAGTTAAAATAGGTAAAACTGATAGGGACTAGGGTATTATGGGTATCTAAAATGTAGATAGCACAAACAAGAGATGTGAGTAGGAGATAGTTAGAAATTCTAAAAATAATCTAGCTAGTGGTGTTTTAGGGCACACAAACAGTGTCTCAAAAACAATGTTGAAGATTAGAAATTTAAACAACAAATTTAGGTCAGAAGGAAAAAGTGATCAAGAAGGAAGTGTGGACATGAAGACAAACAAATTGAAGAAAATTTGGCAGACAAATTGGACAAAATTGCAAATACAACATAAATAAGATTCTTTAAGCACAACAATGAATAATGACACATACCTTGGAGTGGCTGCAATGACTTCCTTGACAATGCATGATACACGTTTGGGAACTGAAGCAGATAAAGGTTTGTCATCATAAAATTGTACCTTAACTTTCATTTCATCTGCCAACCAAGCAACAAAGTGATAGTTAACAGAGAGACAGCTAGACTACAAGAGTAGATAACAAACTTGTCCATAAATACAGAGCCACTAATAGGCTTTTAACAGGAGTATATAGCAGAAGAACAAAAGGAAAGGGGCATTGACTCAGGCTAAGAAGCGTAAGGTGTTGGAACTACCTGGAAATGGAGGCCTAAGAGAGAAACTGCACGCGAAAATGAGTCAGGTAGAGGAGAGAGTGGGGGGAAAATAGGAAGGACAGGAGGCATGAGAGGAGTGAAGAAGGGGGATTCTGCAACTGATTGAGAAGAGTAGACTTAAAGGAGGGGGGATGGAATGGTAGTGGATATTCTAGAATTACTGTAAGTTGGGTAGCTTTTTTGATGAATTGGGGAACTTTTGTTGTATGTAGGTGATTATCTATATATTTTTCATATAATTACAGCAGAGAACAAGGGGTGAAATAAGAATAAAACTAATGATAGATATCAAGCATGTGATTGAAGTACCAAAACAAACTTTAAATGTCATCCACCATGATAGCATGGGGATTTCAAAAGCCATAACGGAGATACTTAATTGTTACAAAGCTATAGAAAGATCTCACTGAACACTAACATCAACAAGTGACTATCTAAGACTCTGAGTTAATGAGGAAGTCAACAATTGGTAGGTAGCACAAGTTTTGGGGAAACACTTTGGTGATAGTCATCAATCACATTCATTATATAGCAATTGAACAATGGATTCAATTAGAAAAACTAAACAAAAAAGTGCAATTGCCAATAAATCATAAAAGTGACAAATCAGAAAATAATTATTGGCACATTTGTAGGTTATTGAAACAAGGATGCTATCTTAATATCCTTTAAAGTATACGAGCACTAAGCATACTTGACAAGTTATAAATGTTCCATATTAATTGATAGAAAAAGAGCAGTGATCAAGGGTTGGGGAGTGTTATCTGTTATCCACCTCGTAGATATAAACAATCCTTGTTGAACAAATCCTTGGAAACTTCCATTTGATCCAATGTGTCAGGACTAACCACAATTAGAAAAGAGAAGCAACATTAATAATTATGCTCACCAAAAATTTCTAGCCCTTAACAACTTAGAATGATATAGTAACAACAAATTAGGATGAAAGATGTAAGAACTCACTCCATTAAAACTACAGTTCCATCACGATCCATGCACATAAACATGAAAGTCTTTACCTGAACGTAGACCCCTGAAACAAGCGATTTGTAAGAACAAGAAAGGATTAAAAGTCAATTATCACAAGGCTTGGAGTACCCTAGCAAAGCACTGAATTGAATAGGCAGATATTGTTTGACATCTTTCCATGTAAATTAAAAGAAGAATGGAAAATGAACACAACCTTCAAATAGATTTCTACATCTGGGAACAAACACAGACCGCTAGACCTCAACAAAATCTAGATTTATTTTGATTATGTGCAGCTTTATCTTTGATTTGGTTTCCTTATTACTGATGCTAGAGAGTTGAAAGAAAAAAATTAAATCTATTTCTGAATGTATTTACAAATGTGATTACAGTCTAAATTTATAAACTATTTACAACCTAATTAAGGAAAGAAATAATAGATAATTAAAACAAGAAATAATAGGTAATTAAACTATATAAATCAAATCAAATCACCAAAAAATATCAAATTTGTCCAAATAAATTGAAAATGAAATCTGCACTAATTATGCAACACTCCTCCTCAAGCTGGTGAATGAATATCTATCATTCCAAGTAAGATATTTGAACTATTTAGTGGGAAGTCCCTTAGTGAACAGATCTGCCAATTGGAGTTTTGAAGGAATGTACTTGGTGGCTATAAGACCATGGGAAAACCGCATCGCCACCGCCTTCTGCCATGGCGCTGCCATAACCGAAAAGTGATAACACTGATCTGTCCTAATAAATAGAAAAAACGAAATCTGCACTAATTATGGAATAACTATCTCCTAATTACACAACAGATCTCATATCAACTAGAGATATGGTTAAATTATAGTATATAAGTGGCTACACCTTACCTCACAAGTTGATCTTGTAGGGTTAAGTTAGGCCAAAATTATCTTTCTAAGATGGTATCATTGTTGATCCTAACAAAAGTTGTTGGACATATTAGATCGTTATCAGATCACCCATAAATATCTATTAACACACTCGAGATGCCAAGTCCTTGGGGTGGGTGGGTGTTGGAGATTCTACATCAACAAGAGATATGATCAAATTATAATTTATAAATGGGTGCAAACCTTACCATACAAACTAGTTTTGAAGGGCTGGTTTAGCCTAAATTCACTTTCTAAAACATGTAATTACCATGATTGGAATAATTTCAGTCTATCTAATTCTAATGCTCTCTCTAGTTTGTGGAAAGTGAAATATACAAAGCATTTTTCTCCAAGCAAGAGAAAGAGTTGTGAAACAGAAGAGGTAGGGAAAAATAAAGAAAAAACACTTTTGTTATATTGATTTACCAAATCTCAAACAAAGAATAAAAGAGTATCATCCTCCAAAAGACTTCAATCCAACAAAAAATTCCCCCTCTTACAACCAACTTCCGCTCCAAATTTCCCCACAAATTACCTTCTTCTCTTCTACCTCTCCATCTATTAAAGCTAATTACCCACTTCTAACAATTTAGAGTGCCCAACAACCCCACTAACAATAATATTCTAAGTACTCTATGCGAACCTATCAATGTCATCTCCTAAATGTTCAACATTGTCCTCAAGGAAAGGATTGGAGATTGCCAAATGCATGCAAGTGTTGTTCTTCATTAAATTGCTTTGCAACATAAATATTAGACAACCTTGGACATAACAAAAAGTTACTAACAATGGTATCAGACATAACAACTAATAATGGTATTAGCACTAACAACTAAATCAACAATCTTTGCACAATGATTATATTACTCAGAAATTTGCATTTGACATTTTACATATACAAGTACATACTTTCAATATCGTCATTGGTACCCATTCTTTGTGTTACCTTGTTTCCCTGGCCAATGTCACGAAGCTCCACCTATCATCAACAAACTAGTTTTGGTTAGGAATGTAGTTGAGAGAGTCCACAAGTTACAAAATACAATTATATCTGATAACAAGAGCATTAATAAGTAAGGCATTTGGGAAACCAAGCAAAACAATATCTTCTTTAATTGTGGTATTTCCTTAGTAAAAATTGACAGACAGATGATATCATCAAATATATAACAAGGGCTTCGTTTTTTATGTAACCATCTAACAAGTTCCGAAACAAAACCAAATAAGAAATAGTAGTAAGGATACAAAATTCACACCCCAGATGTACACCCTCTAAAGAAAACATTACTTGATAAAATCTATTACTAGGTACATGTCAGTGCTTTAGCACACTATTAGTTGTTGTAGGAAGCTCAGTATGTTTGTAGCAAATTGGTGGAGAAATGGTTGCATTATCAGTTGAAACATCTGCCTGCCAAGGTCTCTTCAATTTCTATAAATTGTAAAAATCAAATTATAGAGAAAAAACAGAATATTTAGATTCTCAAATCAACTTTGTTTTTACTCCTTGATCTCTCTTTTTCACTTTCTTTTATTTTCTCATCTTGCAACAAAATCAAATATAATAATATTTGGGATTCTGTATAACGTCTAAGGTAAGGTCATTATATTATTTATCAATTGATAGTAGATCCAAGTGAGCTTGCTTCCAAAGAAAACTGTTATCCCATTACCACTTTGTTGGTTTTTCAAAACTATCCAAGTGAGTTTGTACACAATGAACAACTTCATGTACACATATGCATCTTTAACAGATGACTTCAAGCCAGTAAATTTACACAAATAAATCAATAGAAGGCTTTTTTTAGTTTGACATTCAAATAGAATTTAGGTACGAAAAATGAAAAAAGAAACAAGAAGACAAGAAGAGGGACAAGGGAAGAACATAATATAGAGGATAGAGAGAAGAGGAAAGAACCAGAGGTAAAAGAAATTTTGCACCGCACTTAACTATCATTTTAATCTATCTACATTCAGTCTAGATTCAATTGTCTGGAATACAACAGTCTACCTTATTGACAGGCAGCTATCAAATAACACTATGAACTAAAGTAGCTGACAAACTAAAATAGTCTTATTTGCATTTACATATCGAACATACAAGTTTCCATTATCGATAACAATAACTTGTTAGAGTCCAGAAATTTTAACTCAAAAAGCAAGTTATTTAACTATGATTAAATAAGCAAATTGTCACAGTCTATACACAACTTGTTTTCTATTCACCACCTTTCTAATAAGTGAAGAAAAATAAGACAGTTGTCAGAATTATTGATGAAAATTTTCCTCTACCAAGGATGATGTGCAGTATAAAATCAAGGCATACTATATTTTGTTCACCAAGGAGTTGGTTTTGTGTGTCGAGAAAAATCTTAAAGAGAGTGCAGAAAATGAGTAAAAAACAGCTTTCCTGGACACAATGACCAAAAGACTTCCCATCGGTTACCTTTAGAAATTAATACAATAGTAATTCCTTCAAAAGACAATTTAAATGACAGCATTCACCACACTAATACTCTTTTCCTAATTTAAGGCATATTCAACATAGTACACTATTCCATTCCAAGGACTAATTTGAACAATTTTCACCATAAGTCCTTCCAGGAGAGAAAATAAGAATAAATTAAGTTCCCCATATGCTAAAATTAGCTCATGTACAAGTTTAAAATAAAAACTATAAGAAGCTTGAAAGAGCTTCTACAAATTAGCTTCTGCATTTAGCTTATGTAAAAGTTAATCCAAAAGTAAATAAAGATAAGCATGTTCATTAATAAAATTATGGAACAAGTGTGCATTTAGGGAGGGTCAGTATGACATAAGAAAAAGAGGAAATCTTAGGATAAACCTTGATTGTGGCTTTTCCCCTTCCTTCATGAGAGTGATCTACTTTAAGAACCTGATGAGGTTTGCATCACGAAAGAAAGTGTGGGATAAAAAGATTAACTGGAGACTATTTGAAAATAAATTGATTGAGTAGTATAAGTACCTCGTAAATGCGCCCTGGAAGCAAGCATGTCCAACACAATAAGAATGCAAAATGAATCTGTTAGAAAGCATACATGTCGAATTGAAACCTCAGTAAAATTCAATAACCCAATTGCAAAGGAACCTTGTTTTCCAATTATATTTCCAACTCTAATCTGCACCGCAAGAGACAGTGAAGAGCATCTATAAAAAATTCGACCAAAAGCCCAATAAAATTATCAAAGTTAAAAAGTGCATACATCAGAACCAGATACTTTGATTCCCCGGTGTTGAGAAGAAGACCACGGAGATGCGAACAAGTTGGTTGCGGTGGAGGAAGCACGACACGGCGACGATAGTGAGATAAAACTCAATGGTGTCGGAAAATAAGAAGAATATAAATAGGATGAGAGTCTGATAAGAGATTTGGTGTCGGAATTGGAAAGCCTCAGCCACATAGTCTGCATTTTCTAACTGTTGTTGGGTCAATTTTGATTTCAGAACAACTTGAAGCTCTTTGGGTTACCTAAAAGCTACATACACCTGGATTCACGAATACATTTAACCAAAACATTTATACATGTTAAACCCTATGCTTTTCAAATGAATAGCTAATATTTTTTTTCTTTTAATTATTATTTTTTTTTTCATTTCTTTTCCTACAATCTCTATCAGGTTCGGGGTTCGGATATCAAGACCACTTGTAAAAAGAAAACCACCTGCTATCCACTGATTATGTGATAATTTGCAAAACTTTCAGTCCATAAACAAGTTAAAGTTTATTCACGATGAGTACAACACAAAGAACAAAATCAGCTTTGGGGTAAAGGTAAAAAACAAAATAAACCATATTCAGTCACAGAATAAAAGCAGTCATCCAAACAAAAGTGAGAAGACCATACGATTTTAAAAGCATTTATCCACGTAACTGGAATATGCTTATGAAGGCTTCCGTGAATTGAATTAGGGCTTGGCTGCAAATGAGATGCGGCAAATCTGTTTGTGTTTGGATCAGACTCCGACCTCATAAAAATAGGGTGAGGCTCTACGAATCGTTAAGTTGTTTCTGCTTCTCAAAAACCAACCAAAAAAGCACCCCATTCCATTTGAAATTTCCAAATCTGATTTAAGATTGAACGCTGATCTTTCATAAATCTTTTAAAAGAAAACTTGTAGGGATTAAGAATTGGTAAAGTTAGAACGGATTGGATTCTTAAGGGTGACCAACAAAGGGTTTTTCTGGAGAGATTTTGGCAGATTTTGGCACATTATAGCTGGCAGTTTCTTCCTGCAACCCTACATTTTTCTCCGTGCACCCCCACAAAGTTGTGCAAAGACTAAATTGTCCCTATTTTTTTTTAAAAACTCTAAAATGTACTTGAACTGTATTTTTTTTTGTATTCTAGATTGAAATCTAGAAAATTTTCGAATTGACACTTCCGATACAATCCATAATTCAAAATATACATTTCACATTCAAAAATCCATCATTTAAAAAAAACATTCCAGACCATCAATCCGTAACAGAAATATGCATTCCAGATTCAGAAATGCATAATTAAAAAAAAAAAGTCTTCTGGATCCATCCGTAACAGAATTAGGCTTCCAGAATACCCCCTCATCTAGAAAAAAAAATGATTCAAATCCAGATTGATAAATCCGTAGCACACTCCCAGATCCTGATTTTCGGTAACCACGGTGCCCTTTTTCAAATAAAAGGTCAAGTTCAGTTTTGGAATTTAGAAAATTGTGGGGTGCAGGAGAAAAACGTAGGGGTGCAGGAAGAAGAAGCCTTATAAGCTTTGTAAAAATCCAGACAATTTGGTTTCTTCCATGGCCGTATAAAATATTCTGGACTGTTTCTTCCTGCACCTCCATATCTTCTTCTGCCACTTCCATACACAACATGAAAATACATTTTTCTCCTTGTTGTCTCACCCCCAAAGAGTAGTTTCCGGACTATGTAATTCGGAAACTCATTTAAAAAAAGAATTCTGGATTACATAATCCAGAAGCTAAATAAGACTTCCAGATTATGTAATCTAGAGAGTAATCATGTATCTGAAAAAAGACTACCGGATTATGTAATCCGGAAGCTAATTACAAATTTAAAAAATGACTTCCGAATTACGTAATCCAAAATATTATAGAAGGACATTTTTGGAAATTCAAAAATTTATGAAGGTGAGAGAAGAAGGTATGGAGAAGCAGGAAGAAACAGTCAAATTTCTGATAATAACAATGTTTCGGTTATAAGTTTTTTTCTTAAAACACCTCCACATTCCCTTTTATTACCCTTTTTTCTTTCATTTCCCTTTTATCCCTCAGCCAACCTTCACTGCTCTCCTTCTCACACCCCACTTTTACTCAGTACACCTCTCAGCTTACCTTCACTTACTTCCATTTAGGATTCTAAATTCATTTTGAAACTAAAAAGAAACCACAATAAAATCACTCACGATAAAATCATCCGCGTTAAACTCATCCACGATAAATTCAGTCATGATAAACTCACTCACGATAAACTCACCCACCATAAAATGACCCACGATAAATCAATCACGATAAACTCACCAACGATAAACTAACGCACAATAAAATCACTCACCATAAACTCACTCGCGATAAACTCACCCATGATAAATCACCCACGATAAACTCACTCATGATAAAATTAATTTAATACGAATTAATTCATGATAAATCACCCATGTTATTTTAATACGAATTTTAAAAGAAATACAAAAATTATAAATTTATAAAATAATTTATTTATTTAAAACTATTATTTTTATTTTTAAAAAGTAAGAATTTAAAATTCTTAATATTATTTTCTTTCTCAAATTTATGGCTTTTATCTTTTTATTCTCTCTTCGACCTAGGTTTAACGGCTTAACTTCGATTGATACGTAATTAACTTAACATCGTTTTTTAATAATTTTTATTTTCATGTTATATCATGATTATGTTTTAGTCATCATTGTCAATGTTATTTTTTTCTCAATGCAAGTCAATATTATTTATCAATTGACTTTGGTGAGAGTATTATTTTATTAACATCACTGATATTCTTTTATAGATGTCAAATACATCATTGTCAAGTTTTTTGAGTCAACGTTGATAAAAAATATTTTGAAATTATTTATCTACAATGTAAGTTATAGTTATTTATTGATTGGTGTTTCAAGTGAAATGAATTCAAGTACTGGATTTATGTGATAACAAATCATGCAACAATTAGAATCTTAATTTTCTCTTAAAAAACTTTATTCACAAAACAACTACATGATTATAAACATAGGCTGGTAAATATTCATTTAATTCATACAAGTAAAAAAACATAATATTCAACAAAATTCGACAGGTAACATAATCAAGTTTGAAAAAATAATTATGTTATTGCGATGGCTTAGAAATAATTTTTTTATTTCTTCTAAACGTGCTGATTTTTTCTTTTTCAATTTAGGCTTGGTTTGTTATTTCTTTTATTTATACTTGGATTGGTTTGTAAACTCTTACTCTCTGCACTGGATTAATTCGATCTCTCAGTTCTTGATCTTGGTCTCCTCTTACAAATGGGTGTGTACCTGAAAGGTGCTTCAATGTCAAAGTCAACATTGGTATTAGTTAATTATCAGATAAATTCACTCTACTTACCTCTTGAATTGATCCACGTAAAATAAGATACGTGGATTTAAGATTTTTTCTTTGAACTTCCCTCTTATACAAGGCAAAAATACAAATTATGGAACAACTCATTGTAGATTTCATTTCTAGGATGAGTTTCGCTTTACCGATGACAATATTGGTGGTCGTTTAACATTGGGAAAGCCATATGTACTATAAATTAACTCAATTTATAAATACAAATCATAAATTTAACCATGGATGTAAAAAAGAGAGAATTGTGGTTAAACTCGATATTTTTCGTGTATATTATATAGGAATATTACTCCAAATGTTAACTTACCAACTGCGGTGAATTTATATTCAGTAGCAAAAGGAGTTATAAAATTTACTGGGTAGTTTTAATTGTTTTGTTTCAATTTTATGTCGATTTGCTTGACAAGATTTCTACATTAGAATAACGTACAACATCCTTCGATGGAGGTCATCTCTATGGATGGGGAGATAGTCTTTATCCCGCATAAATTTTTTGTTGAAATTTTATGTAGGAATCTCGACTGAATTTGAGACAAAACGCGATAAATTTCAGGTCAAACAGATGGATATTCATAAAAAAAAACAAATCAAACAGTTTCACACACAAACAAACATTCCTTTCAGCCTGAGAGTGATTGATAAATCTTGTGGGACGAATTTGAGGCTCAAATCTCAACCAAAACTCAATACACACAATAACGAATGCCTGGTAAGAATTTCAGACCAAAACACCCAAGGATATAAGGCGTAATAAGTCTCAGATCGAGAGTGAACAAAATTGGTTTTCTGACGTCCTTGCTTTTCTTTTCTAAATCTCCTTTTGTGATTTGTTTGTGGACGTGCCAACTTAGTTAGGTGCAAAAAAACACACAAAAGTACATATGTGATTTTTTTTGGAATTTTTCAACTCAATATGGACCAGAATAAAATTGCAGAAAGTAGGACGAATTTTCACAAATTTTGAAAGAGAATAGCCTTGGTTTTGCACATAATTTTTGAAAATTTTTCTCGAAATATTTTTTTTGTCAAAATTCCATGTAGGAATCTCGACTGAATTTGGGACAAAATGTGACAAATTTCAGGTTAAACGAATGAGTACTCATCTAGGAAAAAATCAAACAGTTTCATACACAAACAAACCTTCCTTTCAGCCCTGACAATGATGAGTTAAAATTTATTGCAAATCTTGTGGGACGAATATGAGGCTCATATCTCAGCCAAAACTCAATACACACAATAACGAATGTCTGGTAAAAATTTCACACCAAAAGACCCAAGGATATAAGGCGTAATAAATCCCAAATCGAGAGTGAACAAAACTGGTTTTCTGAAGAAAAAAAAAACGTCCTGGTTTTTCTTCCTTATATCTTCTCTTGTGATTTGTTTGTGGACATGCCAACTTAGCTGGGTGCAAAAAACATATGAAAGTACTTGTGTGAATTTTTTCAGATTTTTCAACTCAATATGCACCCATAATAAAGTTGCTGAAAGTATGGCGAAATTTCACACCAAATTTTTTCAGATTTTTCAACTCAATATGGACCCGTTTGACCTCAAATTTATTGCGTTTTATCCCATATTCAATGGAGATTCTTATGTGATATTTCAAGAAAAAGCTATTTCCGGAGAAATTTTCATAAATTTTGTGCAAACCAAAGCTATCCTCTACCAAAACTTGTAAAATGTAGCCCTACTTTCTGAAATTTTATTTTGGGTCCGTATTGCATTGAAAAAATTCACACAAGTACTTTCATATATTGATTGAGGAGGCACATCCATAAACTAATCAGAAAAAGAAGATACGGCAAAGAAAAGTCAGGACGATTTGTTTTCAGAAAACCAGTTTTGTTCTCTCTCAGTATGGGACTTCCTACGCCTTACTCCTTGGGTATTTTGGTCTGAAATTTTTACCACACGTTCGTCACTGTGTCTACTGAGTTTTGGCAAAGATTTGAGCCCCAGATTCGTCCCACAAGATTGACAATAAATTTTTTATTCATAAGTGCCAGAGCTGAAAGGAAGGTTTGTTTGTGTGTGAAACTTTTTTATTTTTTTCGTGGGTGAATACTCATCCGTTTGACCTGAAATTTGTCGCGTTTTATCCAAAATTAAAAGCAGATTCTTACATGGAATTTTAGGAAAAAAATATTTTGGGATAATTTTTCATAAATTTTGTACAAACCAAGGTTATCTTCTACCAAAACTTGTGAAATTTCGCCCTACAAATTCTGAAATTTTATTATGGATCCGTATTGCGCTGAAAAAATTCACACAAGTACTTTCATATGTTGTTTTCAATCGAATAAGGAGGAACTTCCAAAAACAAATCAGAAAAAGAAGATACGACGAAGAAAAGCCAGGACGTTTTGTTTTCGGAAAACCAATTTTGTTCACTCTCGGTTTGGGACTTACTACGCCTTACTCCTTGGGTATTTACCACACGTTGGTCACTATGTCTACTGATTTTTGGATTAGAATTGAGCCCCAATTTCTCCCCACAAGATTGGTAATAAATTTTTTATTCATCATTGTTAGGGCTGAAAGGAAGGTTCGTTTATGTGTGAAACTGTTTGATTTTTTTTAGGGTGAATACTTATCCAATTCACCTGAAATTTGTCGTGTTTTGTCCCAAATTCAGTGTACATTCTTATGTGGAATTTTAGGAAAAAGCTATTTCGGGAGAACTTTTCATAAATTTTGTGCAAACCAAGGTTATCCTCTACCAAACATGTGAAATTTCACCCTACTTTCTAAAATTTTATTTTGGGTCCGTATTGCGCTGAAAAAATTCACACAATTATTTTCATATGTTGTTTGCACCGGGGTAAGGAGGAACGACCATAAATCAGAAAAAGAAGATACGACGAAGAAAAGCCAGGACGTTTTGTTTTCGGAAAACCAATTTTGCCCACTCTCCGTCTGAGACTTCCTATGCCTTACTCTTTGGGTATTTTGGAATGAAATTTTTACCAGACGTTTGTCACTGTGTCTACTGAGTTTTGGCTTAGAATTGACCCCCAGATTCGTCCCACAAGATTGACAATAAATTTTTTATTCATCAGTGCCAGGGCTGAAAGGAAGGTTTTTTTGTGTGTGAAACTGTTTGATTTTTATCGAGGGTCAATACACATCTGTTTGACCTGAAATTTGTCGCGTTTTGTCCAAATTCAATGGATATTCTTACGTGGAATTTCAGGAAATAACTATATTGGGAGATTTTTTCATAAATTTTGTGCAAACCAAGGTTATCCTCTACCAAAACTTGTGAAATTTCGCCCTACTTTTTGAAATTTTATTCTGGGTTTGTATTGCGCAGAAAAAATTCACACAAGTACTTTCATATGTTGTTTACACCCAGGTAAGGAGGCAAAACCAAAAACAACTTAGAAAAAAAAGATACGGCAAAAGAAAAGCCAGGATGTTTTGTTTTTGGAAAACCAGTTTTGTTCACTCTCGGTCTTGGACTTCCTACGCCTTACTCCTTGGGTATTTTGGTCTGAAATTTTTACCAAACGTTTGTCATTGTGCCTACTGAGTTTTGGCTTAGAATTGAGCCCCAGATTCGTCTCACAAGATTGACAATAAATTTTTTATTCATCAGTGACAGGGCTGAAAGGAAGGTTCGTTAGTGTGTGAAACTGTTTTATTTTTTTCGAGGGTGAATACACATCTGTTGGACCTGAAATTTGTCGCGTTTTTTCCCAATTTCAGTGGAGATTCTTATGCGTAATTTCACGAAAAAGCTATTTCGGGAGAATTTTTCATAAATTTGTGCAAACCTAGGTTATCCTCTACCAAAACATGTGACATTTCGCCCTACTTTCTTAAATTTATTCTGGGTCCGTATTGTGCTAAAAAATTCACTAAAGTACTTTCATATATTGTTTGAGGAGGCACGTCCATAAACAAATAAGAAAAAGAAGATACGACGAAGAAAAACGAGGACGTTTTGTTTTTGGAAAAGAAATTTTGTTCACTCTCGGTCTGGGACTTACTACGCCTTATTCCTTGGGTATTTTGGTATGAAATTTTTACCACACGTTTGTCACTGTGTCTACTGAATTTTGGCTTAAATTTGAGCCCTAGATTCGTCCCACAAGATTGGAAATAAATTTTTTATTCATCAGTGCCAGAGCTGAAAGGAAGGTTTGTTTGTGTGTGAAACTGTTTTTATTTTTTCGTGGATGAATACTCATCCCTTTGACCTGAAATTTGTCGCGTTTTGTCCCAAATTCAGTGGAGATTCTTGGGTGGAATTTCAGGAAAAAACTATTCCAGGAGAATTTTTCAGAAATTTTGTGCAAACCAAGGTTATCTCTACCGAAACTTGTGAAATTCCGGCCTAATTTATGCAATTTCATTCTGGGTCTGTATTGGCTGAAAAAAATTCACACAGGCACTTTCGTATGTTGTTTGCATCCAAGCAAGGAGTCACGTCCATAAAAGAATCACAAAAAGAAGATATGGGGAAGAAAAGTCAGGACATTTTGTTTTCGGAAAACCGGTTTTGTTCACTCTCAGTCTGGGACTTACTACGCCTTACTCCTTGGGTATTTTGATTTGAAATTTTTACTAGACATTCTTCACTATGTCTATTGAGTTTTGGTTGAGGTTTGAGCCCCAGATTCGTCCCAAAAGATTGGCAATCCATTTTTTATTTGTCACTGCCAGGGCGGAAAAGATGGTTCGTTTGTGTGTGAAACTGTTTGATTTTTTTCGTGGTTGAATACTCATCCGTTTGACCTGAAATTTGTCGCGTTTAGTCCCAAATTCAGTGGAGATTCTTGGGTGGAATTTCAGGAAAAAACTATTCCGGGAGAATTTTTCAAAAATTTAGTGCAGACCATGGCTATCCTCTACCGAAACTTGTGAAATTCCGGCCTAATTTCTGCAATTTCATTCTGGGTCCGTATTGCGCTGAAAAAAAATCACACCTGCACTTTCGTATGGTGTTTGCACCCAGGCAAGGAGGCACGTCCATAAACGAATCACAAAAAGAAGATACGGGGAAGAAAAGGCAGGACGTTTTGTTTTCAGAAAACCAGTTTTGTTCACTATCGATGTGGGACTTACTACGCCTTACTCCTTGGGTATTTTGGTCTGAAATTTTTACCAGAAATTCGTCACTGTATCTATTGAGTTTTGGATGAGGTTTGAGCCCCAGATTTGTCCCACAAGATTGGCAATAAATTTTTGATTCGTCACTACCATGGTTGAAAGGAAGGTTCGTTTGTGTGTGAAACTGTTTGATTTTTTTCGTGGGTGAATACTCATTCGTTTGACCTGAAATTTGTCACGTTTTGTCCCAAATTCAGTGGAGATGGTTGGGTGGAATTTCCGGAAAAAACTATTTCGGGAGAACTTTTCAGATATTTTGTGCAAACCGAAACTTGTGAAATTCCGGCCTAATTTCTGCAATTTCATCCTGGGTCCGTATTGCGCAGAAAAAAATTCACACAAGCACTTTCGTATGTTGTTTGCACCCAGGCAAGGAGGCACGTCCATAAACGAATCACAAAAAGAAGATACAGGGAAGAAAAGCTTGGACGTTTTGTTTTCGGAAAACCGGTTTTGTTCACTCTCGGTCTGGGACTTACTACGCCTTACTCCTTGGGTATTTTGGTATGAAATTTTTACCAGACATTCTTCACTATGTCTATTGAGTTTTGGCTGAGGTTTGAGCCCCAGATTCGTCCCACAAGATTAGCAATAAATTTTTTATTCGTCACTGCCTAGGCTGAAAGGAAGGTTATTTTGTGTGTGAGACTGTTTGATTTTTTTTTGTGGGTGAATACTCCTCCGTTTGACCTGAAATTTGTCGTATTTTGTCCCAAATTTAGTGGATATTCTTGGGTGGAAATTCTAGAAAAAACTATTTCGGGAGAATTTTTCATAAATTTTGTGCAAAACAAAGCTATCCCCTACCGAAACTTGTGAAACTTCGGCCTAATGTCTGTAATTTCATTATGGGTCCGTATTGCGCTGAAAAAAATCCACACAAACACTTTTGTATGTTGTTTGCACCCAGGCAAGGAGGCACGTCCATAAACGAATCACAAAAAGAAGATACGGGGAAGAAAAGCCATGACGTTTTGTTTTCGGAAAACCAGTTTTTTTCACTCTCGGTCTGGGACTTACTACGCCTTACTCCTTGGGTATTTTGGTCTGAAATTTTTATCAGATATTCGTCACTGTGGCTATTGAGTTTTGGCTGAGGTTTGAGCCCCAGATTCGTCCCACAAGATTGGAAATAAATTTTTTATTCGTCACTGCTAGGGCTGAAAGGAAGGTTCGTTTTTTTGTGAAAGTGTTTTATTTTTTTAGTGGATGAATACTCATCCGTTTGACCTGAAATTTGTCGCGTTATGTCCCAAATTCAGTGCAGATTCTTGGGTGGAATTTCAAGAAAAAAACTATTACGGGTGAATTTTTCAGAAATTTTGTGCAAAGCAAGGTTATCCTCTACCGAAACTTGTGAAATTTCGGCCTAATTTCAGCAATTTCATTCTGGGTCCGTATTGCGCTGAAAAATTTTTACACAAGCACTTTCGTATGTTGTTTGCACCCAGGCAAGGAGGCACGTCCATAAACGAATCACAAAAAGAAAAAACGGGGAAGAAAATTTGTTTTCGCAAAACCGGTTTTGTTCACTCTTGGTCTTGGAGTTACTACGCCTTACTCCTTGAGTATTTTGGTATGAAATTTTTACCAGACATTTGTCACTGCAAGGGCTGAAAGGAAGGTTCGTTTGTGTGTGAAACTGTTTGATTTTTTTCGTGGGTGAATACTCATCTGTTTGACCTGAAATTTGACGCGTTTTGTCCCAAATTCAGTGGAGATTCTTGGGTGGAGTTTCAGGAAAAAACTATTTCGGGAGAATTTTTCAGAAATTTTGTGCAAACCGAGGCAATCATCTACCAAAACTTGTGAAATTTCGGCCTGATTTCTGCAATTTCATTCTGGGTCCGTATTGCGCTGCAAAAATTTCACACAAGCACTCTCGTATGTTGTTTGCACCCAGGCAGGGAGCCCTGTCCATCAACGAATCACAAAAAGAAGATACGGGGAAGAAAAGCCATGACGTTTTGTTTTCGGAAAACCATTTTTTTTCACTCTCGGTGTGGGACTTACTACGCCTTACTCCTTGGGTATTTTGGTATGAAATTTTTATCAGATATTCGTCACGGTGTCTATTGAGTTTTGGGTGATGTTTGAGCCCCAGATTCGTCCCACAAGATTAGCAATAAATTTTTTATTCGTCACTGTCAAGGATGAAAGGAAGGTTCGTTTTTTTGTGAAAGTGTTTTATTTTTTTAGTGGATGAATACTCATCCGTTTGACCTGAAATTTGTCGCGTTATGTCCCAAATTCAGTGCAGATTCTTGGGTGGAATTTCAAGAAAAAAACTATTACGGGTGAATTTTTCAGAAATTTTGTGCAAAGCAAGGTTATCCTCTACCGAAACTTGTGAAATTTCGGCCTAATTTCAGCAATTTCATTCTGGGTCCGTATTGCGCTGAAAAATTTTTACACAAGCACTTTCGTATGTTGTTTGCACCCAGGCAAGGAGGCACGTCCATAAACGAATCACAAAAAGAAAAAACGGGGAAGAAAATTTGTTTTCGCAAAACCGGTTTTGTTCACTCTTGGTCTTGGAGTTACTACGCCTTACTCCTTGAGTATTTTGGTATGAAATTTTTACCAGACATTTGTCACTGCAAGGGCTGAAAGGAAGGTTCGTTTGTGTGTGAAACTGTTTGATTTTTTTCGTGGGTGAATACTCATCTGTTTGACCTGAAATTTGACGCGTTTTGTCCCAAATTCAGTGGAGATTCTTGGGTGGAGTTTCAGGAAAAAACTATTTCGGGAGAATTTTTCAGAAATTTTGTGCAAACCGAGGCAATCATCTACCAAAACTTGTGAAATTTCGGCCTGATTTCTGCAATTTCATTCTGGGTCCGTATTGCGCTGCAAAAATTTCACACAAGCACTCTCGTATGTTGTTTGCACCCAGGCAGGGAGCCCTGTCCATCAACGAATCACAAAAAGAAGATACGGGGAAGAAAAGCCATGACGTTTTGTTTTCGGAAAACCATTTTTTTTCACTCTCGGTGTGGGACTTACTACGCCTTACTCCTTGGGTATTTTGGTATGAAATTTTTATCAGATATTCGTCACGGTGTCTATTGAGTTTTGGGTGATGTTTGAGCCCCAGATTCGTCCCACAAGATTAGCAATAAATTTTTTATTCGTCACTGTCAAGGATGAAAGGAAGGTTCGTTTGTGTGTGAGACTGTTTGATTTTTTTCGTGGATGAATACTCATCCGTTTGACCTGAAATTTGTCGCGTTTTATCCCAAATTCAGTGGAGATTCTTGGGTGGAATTTCAAGAAAAAACTATTCCGGGAGAATTTATCAGAAATTTTGTGCAAACCAAGACTACCTGCAACTTACTACATGCTACCTGAAACTTGATACATGCAACCTGCGACCTGCTAGCTGGAACCTGCTACCTGCTACGTGCAACTTGTTACCTGTAACCTGTCACCTGCTACCTGACACCTACAACCTGCAACATGCTACCTGCTACCTACTACATGCAACTTCTCACTTGCCACCTGCAACCTGCTAATTCCTACCTGCAACCTGCAACCTACAACCTAGTACCTGCTATCTGCAACCTGCTACCTGCAACCTTTGACCTGCTAGCTGGAACCTGCTACCTGTAACTTGTCACCTGCCACCTGCCACCTGTCACCTGCTACCTGCAACTTCCTACCTGCTACCTGCAACTTGCTACCTGCTACCTGCAACCTGCTACCTGCAACTTGCTACCTGCAACCTGCTACCTGCAACTTGCTACCTGCAACCTGCCACCTGCTACCATCCACCTACAACTTGCAACCTGCCACCTGCTACCTTCAACATGCTACCTACAACGGGCTACCAACAACGTGCTACCTGCAACCTGCCACCTGCAACCTGCTACCTACAACCTGCAACTTACTACTTGCTAGCTGGAACCTGCTACCTACAACTTTCTACCTGTTAACTGCAACTTTCTACCTGCGACCTGCAACCTGCTAGCTTGAACCTGTTACCTGCAACATGCTACCTGCTACCTGCAACGTGCTACCTGCAACCTGCCACCTACAACCTGCTACCTGCAACCTGCTACCTGCGACCTGCAACCTACTACCTACTAGCTGGAACCTGCTACCTGCAACATGCCACATGGTACCTGCAACCTGCAACCTGCCAGCTGCCAGCTGCTACTTGCAAGTTCCTACATGCTATCCTCTAGTTGGAACCTACTACCTGCAACTTGCTACCTGCTACCTTCAACTTGCTACCTGCTATCTGCAACCTGCCACTTGCAACCTGCAACTTGCCACCTGCAACCTGCAACCTGTCACCTGGTACCTGCAACCTGCTATGTGCAACCTGCCACCTGCCACCTGCCACCTTCTACCTATAACCTGTCACATGCTACCTGCCACATAATACTGTCTACCTACTACCTACAACTTCCTACCAGCTACCGTCTACCTGTTACGTGCAACTCCTACCAGCTATCATTTACCTGTAACCAACTACCTTTTATGTGCAACCTTCTACCTGCTACCACTACCTGCAACCTACTATTGTCTACCTGCAACTTGCAACCAACAACCTGCAACCTGCCACCTGTCAACTGCCACCTGCAAGTTTCTACCTGCTATCTTCTAGTTGGAACCTACTACCTGTTACCTGCAACTTGCTATTTGCTACCTGCAACTTGCTATGTGCTATCTGTAACCTGTCACCTGCCACCTGTAACCTTTAACCTGCTAGTTGGAACCTGCAACTTGCTACCTGCAATTTGCCACCTGCTACCTGCAACCTGCCACCTACAACCTGCCACCTGCCACCTACTACTGTCTACCTGTTACCTGCAACTTCCTACCAGCTACCATCTACTTGTTACCTGCAACTTCTTACTAGCTATCTTCTACCTGTAACCAGCTACCTTTTACGTCCAACCTTCTACCTGCTACCACTACCTGCAACCTGCTATTGTCTACCTGCAACTTGCAACCAGCAACCTGCCAACTGCCACCTGCTACCTGCAAGTTCCTACATATTATCTTTTAGCTGGAACCTGCAACTTGCTACCTACTACCTGCAACTTGCTACCTGCTACCTGCAACCTATCACCTTTAACCTGCTAGCTGGAACCTGCAACTTACCACCTGCTACCTGCAACTTGCTACCTGCCACCTGCTACTGTCTACCTGCTACCTGGAACTTCATACCAGCTATCGTTTACCTGTTACCTGCAACTTCCTACCAGCTATCTTCTACCTGTAACCTGCTATCTTTTACGTGCAACCTTCTACCTGCTACCACTACCATCTACATACTACCACTACCTGCAACCTGTTATTGTCTACCTGCAACCTGCAACCAGCCACCTGCCACCTGCCACCTGCAACTTTCTACCTGCTCTTAAATTTTCTGTTGCCTCTAATCCTACACGATGTGGGACTATTAAATGTATTAGAACAATCCTACATTTATGTGTTAATGGAGGAAATTATATTTAAATTGTCCTAGGGTAGAAATGTAGAATTTCCTCCATTAACACACAAATGTAGGATTGTTCTAATACATTCAATAGTCCCATATCGTGTAGGATTAGAGGCCAAGGAAAATTTAAGAGCAGGTAGAAAGTTACAGGTGGCAGGTGGTAGGTTGGTGGTTGCAGGTTGCAGGTAGACAATAACAGGTTACAGGTAGACGATAGCTGGTAGGAAGTTGCAGGTAGCAGGTGGCAGGTTGCAGGTGGCAGGTTGCAGGTAGCAGGTGGAAACTAAGATCCAGGTAGCAGGTACTATGTTGCAAGTACTAGGTTGCAGGTGGTAGGTGGAGGTTGGAGGTAGCAGGTAGCACGTAGTAGGTTGCAGGTGGCAGGTTGTAGGTTGTAGGTTGTAGGTTGCAGGTTGCAGGTAGCAGGTTGCAGGTAGACGGTAGCAGGGAGGAAGTAGCAGGTTCCAGCTAGCAGGTAGTAGGTTGCATGTTGCAGGTAGCAGGTAGCATGTTGCAGGTAGCAGGTGGCAGGTTGCAGGTAGGAGGTTATAGGTAGCACGTTGCATGTAGCAGGTAGCAGGTAGCAGGTGACAGGTTGCAGGTACCAAGTTTTAGGTAGCAGGTAGGAAGTTGCAGGTAGCACGTTGCATGTAGCAGGTAACATGTTGCAGGTTGTAGGAGGCAAGTTGCAGGTTGTAGGTTGCAGGTTGTAGGTAGCAGGTGGCAGGTTGCAGGTAGCAGGTGGCAGGTTGCAGGTAGTAGGAGGCAGGTTGCAGGTTGTAGGTGGCAGGTAGCAGGTGGCAGGTTGCAGGTAGCAAGTTGTAGGTAGCAGGTAACAGGTTCCAACTAGCAGGTTTCAGATAGCAGGTAAGAAGTTGCAGGTAGCAGGTTCCAGCTAGCAGGTAGTAGGTTGCAGGTTGCAGGTTGCAGGTTGCAGGTTGCAGGTTGCAGGTTGCAGGTTGCAGTAGCAGGTCGCAGGTAGCACGTTGCAGGTAGCACGTTGCAGGTAGCAGGTAGCATGTTGCAGGTAGCAGGTAGCATGTTGCAGGTAGCAGGTAGCATGTTGCAGGTAGCAGGTGGAAACTAGGATCCAGGTAGCATGTACTAGGTAGCAGGTACTAGGTTGCAGGTGGCAGGTGGTAGGTGGAGGTTGGAGGTTGGAGGTAGCAGGTAACACGTAGTAGGTTGCAGGTGGCAGGTTGTAGGTTGCAGGTTGCAGGTAGCAGGTAGCAGGTTGCAGGTAGACGGTAGCAGGGAGGAAGTAGCAGGTTCCAGCT
This sequence comes from Phaseolus vulgaris, assembly GCF_000499845.2. Taxonomy (NCBI): domain Eukaryota; kingdom Viridiplantae; phylum Streptophyta; class Magnoliopsida; order Fabales; family Fabaceae; genus Phaseolus; species Phaseolus vulgaris. The sequence goes on along the minus strand of NC_023759.2, from coordinate 51,366,636 downwards.
AACAGGTAGTAGGTTACATGTTGCAGTAGCAGGTGGCAGGTTGCAAGTAGCACGTTGCAGGTAGCAGGTAGCAGGTAGCAGATTGCAGGTACAGGCCAAAGACAATTTAAATATAATTTCCTCCATTAACACATAAATGTAGGATAGTTCTAATACATTCAATAGTCCCACATCGATTAGGAGTAGAGGCCAGGGACAATTTAAATAAAATTTATTCCATTAAAACACAAATGTGGGGTTGTTACAATATATTCAATAGTCCCACATCGCTTAGGAATAGAGCCCAAGGACAATTTAAATATAGTTTCCTCCATTAACACACAAATGTGGGGTTGATTCAATATGTTGAAGAGTCCCACATTGTTTAAGAGTAGAGGCCAAGGACAATTTAAATATAACTTCCTCCATTAAAACACAAATGTGGGGTTGTTCCAATGCATTTAATAATCCCACATCGCTTAGGAGTAGAGCCTAAGGACAATTTAAATATAATTTCCTTTATTAACACACAAATGTGGAGTTTTTCCAATACATCCAATAGTCGAACATCGCTTAGTAGTAGAGGCTAATGACAATTTAAATATAATTTCCTCCATTAACACATAAATGTAGGATTGTTCTAATACATTCAATAGTCCCACATCGATTAGGAGTAGAGGCCAGGGAAAATTTAAGAGTAAGTAGAAAGTTGCAGGTGGCAGGTTGCAGGTTGCAAGTTGCAGGTTGCAGGTAGCGAGTTGTAGGTAGCAGGTAAGAAGTTGCAGGTCGCAGGTTCCAACTAGCAAGTTGCAGGTGGCAGGTAGCACAGGTAACAGGTGGATTAGATTTGAGTCCTAGATTCGTCCCACAAGATTGACAATAAATTTTTTATTCATCAGTGTGAGGGCTGAAAGGAAGGTTCGTTTGTTTGTAAAACTGTTTGATATTTTTCGAGGATGAATACTCATGCGTTTCACCTGAAATTTGTCGCGATTTGTCCCAAATTCAGTGGAGATTCTTAAGTGGAATTTCAGGAAAAAATTTCAGAAATTTTGTGCAAACCAAGGTTATCCTCTACCAAAACTTGTGAAATTTCGCCCTACTTTCTGAAATTCTATTCTGGATCCGTATTGCGCTGAAAAAATTCATAGAAGTACTTTCTTATTATGTTTGCACCCAGGTAAGGAGGCACATCCATAAAAAAATCACAAAAAGAAGATACGGGAAAGAAAAACCATAATGTTTTGTTTTCAGAAAACCAGTTTTTTCACTCTTGGTCTGGGACTTACTACGCCTTACTCCTTGGGTATTTCTGTCTGAAATTTTTTCCAGAAGTTCGTCACCGTGTCTACCGACTTTTGGCTGAGATTTGAGACCCAAATTCGTCCCACAAGATTGTTAATAAATTTTTTATTCATCACTGTCAGGGCTGAAAGGAAGGTTCATTTGGGTGTGAAACTGTTTGATTTTTTTCGTGGGTTAATACTCATCCCTTTGACCTGGAATATGTCGTGTTTTGTCCCAAATTCAATGGAGATCCTTACGTGAAATTTCAGGAAAAAAACTATTTCGGGATATTTTTTCAGAAATTTTGTGAAACCAAGGCTATCCTCTACCAAAACTTGTGAAATTTCGCCCTACTTTCTGAAATTTTATATGGGGTCCGTAGTGCACTGAAAAAAAATTCATACATGTACTTTCATGTGTTGTTTGCAATCGGGTAAGGAGACACGTCGATAAACAAATTACAAATAGAAGATACGAGGAAGAAAAGCCAGGACGTTTTGTTTTCGGAAAACCAATTTTGTTAGGGTTTTAAGGTTAAAGGTTTAGAGTTTTTAGGTCTTTAAGGTTGTTAGTGTTTTTAGCGTTTAAAGGGTTTCTAAGTTTTAAGGGTTTTTAGATTGTTTTATGGTTTTTAGGGTTGTTAGTTGTTTTACAATTTTTTATTTTTTTTATTGTTTCTAGGGTTTTAGGTTTTTTTAGTGTTTCTATGCTTTAGGGATTATAGGGTTTAGACTTTGGGGTTTAGAAGTCAGATGGGACATATTACGCCTTATTACTTTGGTGTTTTGATCTGGAATTTTTACCAAACATTCCTTATTGTGTATTGAGTTGTGGTTGAGATTTGCAATAAACCCTAATCCCAAGACCATAAACCCTAGAGTTCTTACAGTACTTAGGGTTCTTACAATTTTTGGGTTCTTACAAATTTTAGGGTTCTTACGGTTTCTAGGGTTTGGAGGACTTCTAAGAGTTTTAGTGTTTTGTAGAGTTTCCAGAGCTTTTAGGATTTATAGGGGTTTAGGGTTTTTAGAGTGTCTAAAATTCTTATGATTTTAGATGTTTTTTAGTATTTCTAAAGTTTCTACGGATTTTAGTGTTCTTAGGAATATAAGGGTTTGTATGGTTTGTTAGGGTTTTTTTTTAAGGTTATAGGGTTTCGTAGTTTCTTGGTTTTCTAGGGTTTTAAGGGTCTTAGGGGTTGTTAGGGTTTTGAAAGGTTTATATTATTTGTAGTGTTTCTTGATTTTGTAAAGTTTTAGGGTTCCTAAGCTTTTGAAAGGTTTTTACGATTTGTAGGGTTTCTAGGATTCTTATGCTACCTGCAACCTGCAACCTGCTACTTGCTACCTGCTACCTGCAACCTGCAACCTGCAACCTGCTACCTACTATCTGAAACCTGCTACCTGCAACTTCCTACCTGAAACTTGCAACTTCCTACCTGAAACTTTCTACTTGCTCCCGTTTACCTACTACCTGCAACCTGTCACCTGCCACCTGCCACCTGCTACCTGCAACTTCCTACATGTTACCTGAAACCTGATACCTGCAACCTGCGACCTGCGACCTGGTAGCTGGAACATGCTACCTGCAACTTGCTACATGCAACCTGCAACATGATACCTGCTACCTGCAACGTGCTACCTGCAACCTGCCACATGCAACCTGCTACCTGCAACCTGCGACCTGCAACCTACTACCTGCTAACTGGAACCTGCTACCTGCAACCTGCTACCTTCTACATGCAACATAACCTTCTACCTGAAACCACTACCTATAATCTGCTATTGTCTACCTGCAACTTGCAACCAGCAACCTGCAACCTGCCAGCTGCCAGCTGTAAGTTCCTACCTACTACCTTCTAGCTGGAACCTGCTACCTGCTACTTGCAACTTGCTACCTGCTATCTGCAACTTGCTACCTGCAACCTGCCACCTACCACCTAGTACCTGCAACCTGCTACCTGCAACATGTCACCTGTCACCTGTCACCTACAACCTGCAACCTTTAACCTTTAACCTGCTAGCTGGAACCTGCAACTGTCGACCTGCTACCTGGAACTTCCTACCAGCTATCGTCTACCTGTAACCTACTACCTTTTACATGCAACCTTCTACCTGCTATTGTCTACCTGCAACCTGCTCTTAAATTTTCCTTGGCCTCTAATCCTACACGATGTGGGACTATTGAATGTAATAGAACATTCCTACATTTGTGTGTTAATGGAGGAAGTTATATTCCAATTGTCCTTAGCCTCTACTATTAAGCGATGTGGGACTATTAAATGTATTGGAACAACACCACATTTGTATGCTAATGGAGAAAATTATATTTAAATTGTCTTTGGCCTCTACTCTTAAGCGAGGTGGGACTATTAACACACAAATGTGGACCTTTTCCAATACATCCAATAGTCCCACATCACTTAGTAGTAGTGGCCAAAGACAATTTAAATATAATTTCCTCCACTAACACATAAATGTAGGATTGTTCTAATACATTCAATAGTCCCACATCGATTAGGAGTAGAGGCCAGGGACAATTTAAATAAAGTTTATTCCATTAAAACACAAATGTGGGGTTGTTACAATATATTCAATAGTCCCACATCGCTTAGGAGTAGAGCCCAAGGACAATTTAAATATAGTTTCCTCCATTAACACACAAATGTGGGGTTGATTCAATATGTTGAAGAGTCCCACATTGTTTAGGAGTAGAGGCCAAGGACAATTTAAATATAACTTCCTCCATTAAAACACAAATGTGGGGTTGTTCCAATGCATTTAATAATCCCACATCGCTTAGGAGTAAAGCATAAGGACAATTTAAATATAATTTCCTCTATTAACACACAAATGTGGAGTTTTTCCAATACATCCAATAGTCCCACATCGCTTAGTAGTAGAGGCCATGGACAATTTAAATATAATTTCCTCCATTAACACATAAATGTAGTATTGTTCTAATACATTAAATAGTCCCACATGGATTAGGAGTAGAGGCCAGGGAAAATTTAAATTAAATTTCTTCCATTAAAACACAGATGTGGGGTTGTTACAATATATTCAATAGTCCCACATCGCTTAGGAGTAGAGCCCAAGGATAATTTAAATTTAGTTTCCTCCATTAACACACAAATGTGGGGTTTATTCAATATGCCGAAGAGTCCCACATTGTTTAGGAGTAGATGCCAAGGACAATTTAAATATAACTTCCTCCATTAAAACACAAATGTGGGGTTGTTCTAATGCATTTAATAGTCTCACATAGGTAGACGGTAATAGCCGGTAGACGGTAATAGCCGGTAGACGGTAGCAGGTAGATGGTAAGAATCCTAGGAACCCTACAAACCGTATAAACCTTTCAAAACCTTAGGAACCCTAAAACTTTACAAAATCAAGAAACCGTACAAATTGTATAAACCTCTCAAAACCCTAAGAACCTTAAAACCCTAGAAAACCAAGAAACCCTACGAAACCCTATAAACCTTAAAAGAAAAACTCTAACGAACCATACAAACCCTTAGATTCCTAAGAACCCTAGAAACCCTAAAATCCGTAGAAACTTTAGAAATACTACAAAATATTTAAAACTTATAAAATTATAAAAATTCTAGAAACTGTAAAACCCTATAAATCCTAAAAAACTTTGGAAACTCTACGAAACCCTAAAACTCCTAGAAGTCCTCCAAATCCTATAAACCGTAAGAACCCTAAAATCCGTGAGAACCCTAAAATTGTAAGAACCCTAAGTACTGTAAGAACTCTTGGGTTTAGGGTTTATGGTCAATACACAATAAGGAATGTCTGGTAAAAGTTTCAGATCAAAACACCAAAGTAATAAGGCGTAATATGTCCCATCTAACCTCTTGCTCAAAATTTATAACCATTTCAAAATTTTCATGCTAAACCTAAACCCCAAAGCCCAAAGCCTATAATCCCAAAACCATAGAAACACTAAAAAACCTAAAACCCTAGAAACAATAAAAACCCTAAAAAATTGTAAAACCTCTAACAACCCTAAAAACTATAAAAAAAAATATAAAAACCCTTAAAACCTAGAAACCCTATAAACGCTAAAAACACTAACAACCTTAAAAACCTAAAAACTCTTAAAAATCCAAAACACCTTCACACGAGTACTTTCTTATGTTGTTTTTACTCAGGTAAGGAGACATGTCCACAAACAAATCACAAAAAGAAGATACGGGGAAGAAAGGCAAGAGTTTTGTTTTCGGAAAACCCGTTTTGTTCACTCTCGAACTGGGACTTACTACGCCTTACTCCTTGGGTCTAGGGTCTAGGGTCTAGAGGGTCTAGGAACTAGAGGGTCTAGGGACTAGAGGGTCTAGGGACTAGAGGGTCTAGGGTCTAGAGGGTCAAGGGTCTAGAGGGTCTAGGGTCTAGAGGGTCTAGGGACTAGAGGGTCTAGGGACTAGACGGTCTAGGGTCTAGAGTGTCTAGGGTCTAGAGGGTCTAGGGACTAGAGGGTCTAGGGACTAGAGGGTCTAGGGTTTAGAGGGTCTAGGGTTTAGAGGGTCTAGGGTCTAAAGGGTCTAGGGACTAGGGGGTCTAGGGTCTAGAGGGTCTAGGGTCTAGAGGGTTTAGGGTCTAGAGGGTCTAGGGACTAGCGGTTCTAGGGTCTAGCGGATCTAGGGACTAGAGGGTCTAGGGACTAGAGGGTCTAGGGACTAGAGGGTCTAGGGTCTAGAGGGTCTAGGGACTAGAGGGTCTAGGGTCTAGAGGGTCTAGGGACTAGAGGGTCTAGGGTCTAGAGGGTCTAGGGACTAGAGGGTCTAGGGACTAGAGGGTCTAGGGACTAGAGGGTCTAGGGTCTAGAGGATCTAGGGACTAGAGGGTCTAGGGACTAGAGGGTCTAGGGATTAGAGGGTCTAGGGTCTAGAGGGTCTAGAGGGTCTAGGGACTAGAGGGTCTAGGGACTAGAGGGTCTAGGGACTAGAGGGTCTAGGGACTAGAGGGACTAGGGACTAGAGGGTCTAGGGTCTAGAGGGTCTAGGGTCTAGAGGGTCTAGGGACTACAGGGTCTAGGGACTACAGGGTCTAGGGACTAGAGGGTCTAGGGTCTAGAGGGTCTAGGGACTACAGGGTCTAGGGTCTAGAGGGTCTAGGGACTACAGGGTCTAGAGGGTCTAGGGACTAGAGGGTCTAGGGACTAGAGGGTCTAGGGTCTAGAGGGTCTAGGGTCTAGAGGGTCTAGGGACTAGAGGGTCTAGGGACTAGAGGGTCTAGGGTCTAGAGGGTCTAGGGACTAGAGGGTCTAGGGACTAGAGGGTCTAGGGGCTAGAGGGTCTAGGGTCTAGGGACTAGAGGGTCTAGGGACTAGAGGGTCTAGGGTCTAGAGGGTCTAGGGTCTAGAGGGTCTAGGAACTAGAGGGTCTAGGGTCTAGAGTGTCTAGGGTCTAGAGGGTCTAGGGACTATAGGGTCTAGGGTCTAGGGTCTAGAGGGTCTAGGGACTATAGGGTCTAGGGTCTAGAGGGTCTAAGGACTAGAGGGTGTATGGTCTAGAGGGTCTAGGGTCTAGAGGGATTAGAGGTAAGGGGTTTAGGGTTTAGGGTGCATGATACAGGGTGCAGGGTTCAGGGTGCAGGGGTCAGGGTTCAGGGTTCAGAGGTCAGGGTTCGAGGTGCAGGGTTTAGGGTACAAGGAGCAGGGTGCAGGGGTCAGGGGTTAGGTGTTATGGTGCATGATACAGGGTGCAGGGGTCAAGGTTCAGGGTCCAGAGGTCAGGGTTCGAGGTGCAGGGTTTAGGGTACAAGGTGCAGGGTGCAGGGGTCAGGGATTAGAGGTCAGGGGTTAGGTGTTAGGGTGCATGATACAGGGTGCAAGGTTTAGGGTTTAGGGTTTAGGGTTCAGGGTTCAAGGTTCAGGTTTCAAGATTCAAGGGTTTCAAGGTTCAGGTTTAGGGTTCAGGGTTAACGGGTCAGGGTTCAAAGTGCAGGGTTCAGGGTGCAGGGTTTAGGGTGTGGGGTTCAGGGTTCAAGGTTCACGGGTCAGGGTTCAGGGTTCACGGTTCAAGGTTGAGGGTTCAGGGTTCATGGTTCATGGTTCAGGGTTCATGGTTCAGATTGCAGAGTGCATGGTGCAAGGTGCATGGTTAAGGGTTAAGGGTTAGAGGTTCAAGGTTAAGGGTCCAATTTGGTTCGGTCCAATCTGGTTGGGTTTGGTTCGATCCGGTATGGTTCGGTCCAGTCTGGTCCGGTTCAGACTAGTTCGGTCCGGTTCGGTTCAATTCGTTCTGGTCTGGTTCGGTTTGGTTCAGGTATCATGGGTCCGGGGTCAGGGGTCAGGAGTTAGAGTTCAGGGTGCAAGGTTCAAGGTTCAGGGGTCAGGGGTTAGAGGTCAGGGGTCAGGGTTCACGGGTCAAGTTTCAGGGTTCACGAGTTAAGGTTCATGGTTCAGGGTTCAGGGTTCGTGGTTCAGGGTTCAGTGTTCACGAGTCCGGGTTCAGAGTGCAGGGTTCAGGTTGCAGGGATCAGAGTTAAGGGATCAGGGTTAAGGGTTAGTCCGGTTCGATTTGGTTCGGTCTGGTCCAGTTCGGTTCAGTCCGGTCTGGTTCGGTTTGGTCTGGTTTAGTCCTTTCTGGTTCGGTCTGGTTTCGTTCAGACCACTTTGGTTTCGTTCGGTCCGGTCCGGTCCGGTTCCGTTACGTGTGGTTCGGTTCAGTCCTGTTCGGTTCGATTCAGTTCGGTCCGGTTTGGTTTGGTTCGGTTCTATCCGGTCTGGTTCGGTTTGGTTCGGTCCTGTTCGATTTGGATCAGTTCGGTTTGGTTTGGTTCGGTTAAGTTTGGTCTGGTTCGGTTTAGTTCGGTCTGGTCCGGTCTGGTTTGGTCTCGTTCGGTTGGGTTCGGTCTGGTTCGGTTTGGTTTCGTCTAGTTCGGTTTGGTTCGGTTCGGTCTGATTCAGTCCGGTTCGGTCTGGTCCAGTTCGATTCGGTTCGATTTGGTTCGGTCTGGTTCGGTCCGGTTCGTTTGGGTTCGGTTTGGTTTGGTTTCGTCTAGTTCGGTTTGGTTCGGTTCGGTCTGATTCAGTCCGGTTTGATCTGGTCCAGTTCGATTCGGTTCAAAATGGTTCGGTTCAGTTCGGTTTGGTTTGGTCTGGTTCGGTTTGGTTTGGTTCGGTTTGAATCGGTTCAGTTAGGTTCGGATCAGTGTGGTTCGGTTTTGTTCAGTCTGGTCTGGTCTTGTTCGGTTCAGTTCGGTCTGGTGCGATCTGGTTCGATTCGGTTTGCTCTTGTGCGGTTTGGTTTGGTCTAGTTCGGTTTGGTTCGGTCTGGTACGGTTCGGTTTGGTTCGGTTCGGTCTGGTACGGTTCGGTTTGGTTCGATTCGGTTTGGTTTGGTCTAGTTCGGTTTTGGTTTTGGTTCGTTCGGGTTCGGTCTGGTTTGGTTT